>NW_026575343.1:15000-53194 GCF_028641065.1 Leucoraja erinaceus | reverse complement strand
GGGGGGGGGACTAGTGTAGACTTTTGGTTGGGGGTGGGACTAGTGTAGAGATGGGGCATGTTGGTGGGGGTGGGACTAGTGTAGATGGGGCATGTTGGTCGGGGTGGGACTAGTAGATAGGCATGTTGGGCATGTTGGGGGGGGTGGGTGGGGACTGTGTGGAGATGGGGCTAGTGTTGGGCATGTCGGGGGGGACTAGTGTAGGGCATGTTGTGGGGCATGTTGTTGGGGGGTGGGACTAGTGTAGATGGGGCATGTTGGGGGTGGGACTAGTGTAGATGGGGCATGTTGGGGGGGGGTGGGACTAGTGTAGATGGGGCATGTTGGTCGGGGTGGGACTAGTGTAGATGGGGCATGTTGGTCGGGGTGGGACTAGTGTAGTGTAGATGGGGCATGTTGGGTGGGGGTGGGACTAGTGTAGATGGGGCATGTTGGTCGGGGGGGACTAGTGTAGATGGGGCATGTTGGTCGGGGGTGGGACTAGTGTAGATGGGGCATGTTGGGGGGGGTGAGACTAGTGTAGAGGGGGCATGTTGGGCGAGGTGGGATTAGTGGAGATGGGGCATGTTGGTGGGGGTGGGACTAGTGTAGATGGGGCATGTTGGTCGGGGTGGGACTAGTGTAGTGGAACTAGTGTGAATGGGGCTATGTTGGTGGGGGTGGGACTAGTGTAGATGGGGCATGCATGGGGTTGGGTGGGGTGGTGGGACTAGTGTGGGATGGGGCATGTTGTCGGGGGGTGGGACTAGTGTGATGATGGGGCATGGTGGGTGGGGTGGGTGATAGTGTAGATGGGGCATGGTTGGTGGGGGGGGGACTGATGGTGGTAGATGGGGCATGTGGGTGGGGGTGGGACTAGTGTAGATGGGGCATGTTGGTGGGGGGTGGGACTAGTGTAGATGGGGCATGTTGGTCGGGGGGGCGGGATTAGTGTAGATGGGGCATGTTGGCATGGGGTGGGGGGGACTAGTGTAGATGGGGCATGTTGGGGGGGGGGGGAGTAGTGTAGATGGGGCATGTTGGTCGGGGTGGGACTAGTGTAGATGGGGCATGTTGGTCGGGGCGGGGCTAGTGGAGTGGGGGGTTGTGGGGGGGGGGACTGGGGTTAGTGGAGACGGGGCATGTTGGTCGGGGGGGGACTAGTGTAGATGGGGGATGTTGGTTGGGGTGGGACTAGTGTGGATGGGGCATGTTTGTCGGGGTGGGCCTAGTTTAAATGGGGCATGTTGGTGGAGGTGGGATTAGTGTAGATGGGGCATGTTGGTGGGGGTGGGACTAGTGTAGATGGGGCATGTTGGTCGGGGGGGGACTAGGGTAGATGGGGCAAGGTGGGCCGGGGGGGGCGGGGGGAGGGGGGGCCGGGTGGTTGGGGGTGGGGCGGGTGTAGGTGGGGCATGTTGGTGGGGGGGGTGGCTGGTGTAGGGGGGGGGGTTGGTGGGGGGGTGGGACTAGTGTAGGTGGGGCATGTTGGTCGGGGTGGGACTAGTGTAGATGGGGCATGTTGGTCGGGGTGGGACTAGTGTAGATGGGGCATGTTGGTCGGGTGTGGGACTAGTGTAGATGGGGCATGGTGGTCGGGGTGGGACTAGTGTAGATGGGGCATGGTGGTCGGGGTGGGACTAGTGTAGATGGGGCATGTTGGTCGGGGTGGGAGTAGTGTAGATGGGGCATGTTGGTTTGGGGGGGGACTAGTGTAGATGGGCATGCATGTTGGTGGGGGGGTGGGACTAGTGGTGGGGGGCATGGTCGGGGGGACTGGTTGGTGGGGGTATGGGGGGTGTGGGGGATGGGGTATGTGTGTGGGGTGGGTGTGGGTGATGGTGGGGGGGGGACTAGTGTAGATGGGGCATGTTGGTCGGGGTGGGTCTAGGTGGATGGGGCATGTTGGTGGGGGGGGGACTGGTGTAGATGGGGCATGTTGGGGTTGGGACTAGTGTAGATGGGGCAAGTTGGTCGGGCTGGGACTAGTGGAGATGGGGCATGTTGGTCGGGGTGGGACTAGTGTGGATGGGGCATGTTGGTGGGGGTGGGACTAGTGTAGATGGGGCATGTGTGTGGTGGGGTGGGACTAGTGTAGTGGTGGGGCATGTTGGTATGGGTGGGGTGGTGGGATGGGGCATGTTGGGGGGGGGGTGGGGGGGTGTTGGGGGGTTGTGGGGGGGGGGGGTGTGTGGGGGGGGGGGCTTGTGGGGGGGGGGGGGATTGGTGTGGGTGGGGGGTGTGGGGGGGGGTGGGACTAGTGTAGATGGGGCATGTTGGTCGGGGTGGGACTAGGGGGGACTAGTGTGGGGTGGGGCATGTGGTGGGGGGGGTGGGACTAGTGTAGATGGGGGCATGTTGGTGGGGGTGGGGACTAGTGTGTGTGATGGGGCATGTGTTGGGGGGGGGGGTAGTGTAGGGGGGGCATGTTGGTCGGGGTGGGACTAGTGGGATGGGCATGTTGGTCGGGGTGAGACTAGTGTAGATGGCGTGTTGGTCGGGGGGGGGCTAGTGTAGATGAGGGCATGTTGGCCGGGGGGGGACTAGTGTTGATGGGGCATGTTGGGGGGGGGGGGGGTAGTGTAGATGGGGCATGTTGGTGGGGGTGGGACTAGTGTAGATGGGGCATGTTGGTGGGGGTGGGACTGGTGTAGATGGGGCATGTTGGGGGAGTGGGACTAGTGTAGATAGGGGGAATGGGATCGGGGTTGGACTAGTGTAAATGGGGCATGTTGGGGGGGGTGGGACTAGTGTAGACGGGGCATGTTGGTGGGGGTGGGACTAGTGTAGATGGGGCATGTTGGTCGGGGTGGGACTAGTGTAGATGGGGCATGTTGGTCGGGGTGGGACTAGTGTAGATGGGGCATGTTGGTCGGGTGGGTGGGACTAGTGTAGATGGGGCATGTTGGGGGGGGGTGGGACTAGTGTAGATGGGGCATGTTGGACGGGGTGGGGATTGTGTATATGGGGGCATGTTGGGTGGGGTGGGTGTAGTGGGTGTGGGGGGGGTGGGGGGGTGGTGTACTAGTGTAGGGGGGGCATGTGTGGTGGTCGGGGTGGACTAGTGTAGTTGGGGCATGTGGGGGGTGGGGTGGGACTAGTGTGGTGGGGCATGTTGGGGGGGGTGGGTGTAGTGTAGGGGGGGTGTGTTGGTGGGGGTGGGACTGGTGTAGTGGGGGGGGGGGCTTGTTGGGTGGGGGGTGACTAGTGAGGAGGGGCTATGTTGGGGGCGGGTGGGACTAGTATAGATGGGGCATGTTGGTCGGGGTGGGACTAGTGTAGATGGGGCATGTTGGTCGGGGTGGGGACTAGTGTAGTGGGGGGCATTGGGTTGGGGGGGGTGGGACTAGTAGATGGGTGGGGGTTGTGGTGGGGGGTGTAGACTAGTGTGGATGGGGGGCATGGGGTGGGGGGTGGGAGGGGTGGCATGATGGGGGGGTGGGGGGGGTGGGACTAGTGGGGATGGGGTGGTGGTGGTGGGGGGGGGTACTATGTGGGTAGATGGGGCATGTGTGGGGGGTGGGAGTGGTGTAGATGGGGTGGGTGGGGTGGGGGTGGGACTAGTGGTAGTGGGGCATGTTGGGGGGGGGGGGTGTGTGGATGTGGGGGTGGTAGGGGGCATGGGGGTGGTGTGAGTGGTGGGATGGGGTGGGGGGGGGTGGGTAGTGTGGGGGGGGGCATGTTGGGGGGGGGACTAGTGTAGATGGGGCATGGGGGGGGGGTGGGATGGGGCATGGGGGGGGGATGTGTAGATGGGGCATGTGGGGTCGGGGTGGGACTAGTGTAGATGGGGCATGTTGGGGGGTGGGACTAGTGTAGATGGGGCATGTTGGGCGGGGGGGGAATAGGGTAGATGGGGCATGTTGGGGGGGGGGGGGACTAGTGTAGATGGGGCATGTGGTGGGGGGGGACTAGTGTGTAGGTGGGGCATGTGGGGTGGGGTGGGGGGACTAGTGTGTATGTGGGCATGTGTGGTGGGTGGGGACTAGTGTAGATGGGGCATGTGGGGGGGGGGGGGACTAGTGTAGATGGGGCATGTGGGCGGGGGTGGGACTAGTGTAGATGGGCATGTTGGTGGGTTGGTGGTGGGGGGGGTGGGGGGTGTGGGGGGCATGTTGGGGTGGGGTGGGGTGGTGGATGGGGCATGTGTGGTCGGGGTGGGGACTGGTGTAGATGGGGCACGTCGGTCCTGGTGGGACTAGTGTAGATGGGGCATGTCGGTCGGCGTGGGGCTGGTGTAGTTGGAGCATGGCGGGCCGGGGGGGAGGGGTGTAGATGGGGCATGTTGGTCGGGGGGGGGGGGGTGGGATGGGGCGGGTGGGGTGTAGATGGGGCATGTTGGTCGGGGTGGGACTAGTGTAGATGGGGCATGTTGGTGGGGGGGGTGGGACTAGTGTAGGTGGGGCATGTTGGTGGGGGTGGGACTAGTGTAGATGGGGCATGTTGGTCGGGGTGGGACTAGTGTAGATGGGGCATGTTGGTCGGGGTGGGACTAGTGTAGATGGGGCATGTTGGTCTGGGTGGGACTAGTGTAGATGGGGCATGTTGGTGGGGGTGGGACTGGTGTAGATGGGGCATGTTGGTCGGGGTGGGACTGTGTAGATGGGGCATGTTGGGGGGGGGTGAGACTAGTGTAGTGGGGGCATGTTGGCATGTTGGGGGGGGTGGGGAGTAGTGTAGAGGGGGCATGTTGGTCTGGGTGGGGCATGTTGGGTGGGGTGGGACTGGTGTAGTGGGGCATGTGGGTGGGGGGGGGACTGGTGTAGATGGGGCATGTTGGTCGGGGTGGGACTGGTGTAGATGGGGCGTGTTGGTCGGGGGTGGGACTAGTGTAGATGGGGCATGTTGGTCGGGGTGGGACTAGTGTAGATGGGGCATGTTGGTTGGGGGGGGTGGGGGTGTAGGTGTAGCATATGGATGGGGCATGTGTGGGGGGGGGGGTGTAGTGATGGGGGGGGGCATGGGTCGGGTGGGGCTGTGATGGGGCATGGGACTGGTGTAGGTGGGGGGGGTGGATGGGGGGGGGGGACTAGTGTATGTGGGGGCATGTGGGTGGGGGGGGGGGACTGGGGGTAGATGGGGCATGTTGGTGGGGTGGGACTAGTGTAGATGGGGCATGTTGGTCGGGGTGGGACTAGTGTAGACGGGGCATGTTGGACGGGGTGGGACTAGTGTAGATGGGGCATGGTGGACGGGGTGGGGCTAGTGTAGGCGGGGCAGGGAGGTCGGGGGGGGGCTGGGGGGGGCGGGGCGTGGGGGGCAGGGGGGGGGTGGGGGGGGCGGGGCAGGGGGGTGGGGGTGGGGGGGGGGGGGGGGGGGGTTTGGAAGGGGGGGGGTTGTTGGTCGGGTGGGCTAGGGGGGGGGAATTTTGGGGGGAGGGGGGAGTGGTGGGGCATATTGGGGGGGGGACTAGTGAAGATGGGGGCATGTTGGTCGGGGTGGGACTAGTGTAGATGGGGCATGTTGGTCGGGGGGGACTAGTGTGTGTGTGTATGATGGGGCATGTTGGGACTGGGGGGGGTGGGAGATGTAGTGTGTGGGGGGGTTGGTGTGGGGGGGGGGGGACTGGTGCATGGGGTGGGGGGGTGGGTTGGGGTGGGGGTGGGGGTGTGTGTGGATGGGGCATGTTGGTGGGGGGTGGGGGACTAGTGTAGATGGGGCATGTTGGTGGGGGTGGGAGTGTGGGTGGGGGGGGCATGGGGGGGGGTGGGGTGGTGTGGGGTGGGTGGGTGGGGGTGGGGTGTGGGGGGTGTGCATGTGTTGGGGGGGTGGGACTAGTGTATGGGGCATGGTGGGGGGGGGGGTGTGGGATGGGGCATGTTGGTGGGGGGGGACTAGTGTGTGTGGGGCATGTGGTGGGGGGGGGGGGGATGTAGTGGGGTGGGGCATGTTGGGGGGGGTGTGGGTGTAGTGTGATGGGGCATGGTTGGGGGGGGTGGGGGGGGAGTAGTGTAGATGGGGCATGTGGGGGGGGGTGGGACTAGTGTAGATGGGGCATGTTGGTCGGGGGGTGGGACTAGTGTAGATGGGGGCATGTGTTGTGGGGGGGGGGGGTGTAGATGGGTGTGGTGGGGGGTGGGGGGGGGGGTGGGTGGTGGTGGGGGGGGGATGTGGGGGAGGGTGGGGGGATGGGTGAGGGGGGTAGTGTGGGGGGGGGGGGGTAGGGGGTAGAGGGGCAAGTTGGGGGGGGGGGGGACAAGGGTGGGAGGGGGCATGTTGGGGGGGGTGGGACTAGTGTAGATGGGGCATGTTGGGGGGGGTGGGACGAGAGTAGGTGAGGCATGTTGGGGGGGGTGGGACTAGGGTAGATGGGGCATGGTGGGGGGGGGGGTGTGTGGTGGGGGGGTTTGGGGTGGTGGGGGGGGGTGTATTGTGTGGTTGGGGCGTGTGGGTGGGGGTGGGACTAGGGTAGATGGGGCATGTTGGTCGGGGTGGGACTAGTGTAGATGGGGCATGTTGGTCGGGGTGGGACTAGTGTAGATGGGGCATGTTGGTCGGGGTGGGACTAGTGTAGATGGGGCAATGTTGGTCGGGGGGGCGTACTGTGTAGATGGGGCATGTTGAGCCGGGGTGGGACTAGTGTAGATGGGGCATGTTGGTCGGGGTGGGACTAGTGTAGATGGGTGTGTTGTGGGGTCGGGGGGGGGACTAGTGTAGATGGGCATGTTCGGGTGTGGACTAGTGTGGGAGATGGGGCATGGGTGTGGGGGTGGACTGGGGACTGATGGGGGCATGGTGGGGGGTGGGACTAGTGTAGATGGGGCATGGGTGGGTGGGGGGGGGGGGTAGTGGGGTGGGGCATATGTGGTCGGGGGGTGGGACTAGTGTGGGGATGGGGCATGTTGGTGGGGGGTGGGGGGGGTGGGGGGTGGGTGGGGGGGGGGTGTGTGGGGGGGGGTGGGGGTGGGTGGGTGGGGGGGGTGGGTGGGGGGGGGAGCTAGTGTAGATGGGGCATGTGGGTGGGGGGGGGACTAGTGTAGATGGGGCATGTGGGTCGGGGTGGGACTAGTGTAGATGGGGCATGTTGGGTCGGGGTGGGACTTAGTGTAGATGGGGCATGTTGGTGGGGATTAGCGAAAATGGGGAATGTTGGTGGGGGTGGGACTAGTGTAGATGGGGCATGGTGGTCGGGGTGGGACTAGTGTAGATGGGGCATGTTGTCGGGGTGGGGGGGTGGGTGTGTAGATGGGGCATGTTGGGTTGGGGGTGGGTGGGGTGTGTGTGGGACGGGGGGGGGTGGGACTGTGTTGGGGGCATGTTGGTCGGGGTGGTGTGTGTCGGGGTGGGGGCATGGTGGTGGGGGTGGGTGTGGGTGTGTAGATGGGGCATGGTGGGATGGGGTGTGGGACTGTGTGTAGATGGGCATGGGGGTGGTGGTGGGGTGGGGGGGGCATGTGTGACGGGGGTGTACTAGTGGGGCATGTTGGTAGGGGGGGGGACTAGTGTAGATGGGTGTGTTGGTGGGTGGGGGGGTGTAGTGGGATGGGCATGTGGTGGGGGGTGGGTAGTGTATGTGGGCATGCATGTGGGGGTGGGGACTGGGGTGGGGGGGGCATGGTGGGGTGGGGTGGGTTGTGTGTGGTGGGGTGTGGGTGGGGGGGGGGACTGTGTAGATGGGGGCATGTTGGGGGGTGGGGGGTGTAGATGGGGCATGTGGTGGGGGGGGGACTAGTGTAGATGGGGCATGTTGGTCGGGGTGGGACTAGTGTAGATGGGGCATGTTGGTTGGGGTGGGACTAGTGTAGATTAGGGGCATGTGTGGTGGGAGGGGGACAAGGGTAGAGGGGGCGATGTTGGTGGGGGTGGGACTAGGGTAGTGTAGTGGGATGGGTGTGTGGTGGGGTGGGGTGGGTGGTGGGTGGGGTTGGGGTGGTGTGGGACTAGTGTAGATTGGATGGTGTGGGTGGGGTGGTGACTGTGGGTAGTGGGCATGTTGGGGGGGGTGGGTGTAGTGTATGGGATGGGGTGTGTTGGTGGGGGTGGGGTGTGTAGATGGGGCATGGGTCATGGGGGGGGGGATGGGTGTAGATGGGGGTGTGTGGTGGTCATGTGGGGGGTGGGACTAGTGTAGATGGGGGCATGTGGTGGGGGTGGGACTGGGGATGGGGCATGTTGGTGGGGGGGGGACTGTGTGGTGATGTGGGCATGGGGGGGGTGTGGGACTGTGTGATGGGGCATGTGGGGGGTGGGACTAGTGTAGATGGGGCATGTTGGGGGGGGGGGGTACTAGTGTAGATGGGGCATGTTGGTCGGGGTGGGGGACTAGTGTAGATGGGGGGGGCATGTGGTGGGGGGGGGGACTAGTGGTGTAGATGGGGGCATGGTTGGGGGGGGTGGGACTGGTGTAGATGGGGCATGTTGGTCGGGGGGTGGTGTAGATAGTGGTCGGGGTGGGAGCTGGGTAGAGGGGGCATGTTGGTGGGGGTGGGACTGGTGTAGATGGTCGGGGGGGCATGTAGTGGGCATGGGGGGTGGGACTAGTGTAGATGGGGCATGGTTGGTCAGGGTTAGCCTAGTGTAGATGGGGCATGTTGGTCGGGGTGGGGGGGGTGTAGATGGGCATGTGTTGGTGGGGGGTGGGACTGTGTAGATGGGGCATGTTGGGTGGGGTGGGTGTAGTGTGATGGTGTGTAGTGGGGGGTGGGTGTGTGGGGGCATGTTGGGGGTGGAGTGTAGATGGGGCATGTTGGGGGGGAGGGACTAGTGAAGATGGGGCATGGTGGGCGGGGTGGGATTAGTGTAGATGGGGCATGTTGGGCGGGGTGGGACTAGTGTAGATGGGGCATGTTGGTCGGGGGGGGGGACTAGTGTAGATGGGCATGTGGTGGTGGGGGGCATGGTGGTGGGGGTGGGACTATTGTAGATGGGGCATGTTGGGGGGGGGGTGGGACTAGTGTGATGCATGGGCATGTTGGTCGGGGTGGGACTAGTGTAGATGTGGCATGTTGGACGTGGTGGGACTAGTGCAGATGGGCGTGTTGGTCGGGGTGGCACTAGTGTAGATGGGGCATGTTGGTCGGGGTGGGACTAGTGTAGATGGGGCATGTTGGGGGTGGGGGGTGGGACTAGTGTAGATGGGGCATGTTGGTCGGGGGGTGGGGTGTGTAGATGGGGCATGTGTGGTGGGGTGGGACTAGTGTAGATGGGGTGTGGTGTTGGTCGGGGTGGGACTAGTGTAGATGGGGCATGTTGGTCGGGTGGGAAGTAGTGTAGATGGGGCATGTTGGTGGGGGTGGGACTGGTGTAGATGGGGCATGTTGGTGGGGGGTGGGACTAGGGTAGATGGGGCATGTTGGTGGGGGTGGGACTAGTGTAGATGGGGCATGGGGCATGTTTGGGGGGGTGGGACTAGTGTGTAGGGGCATGGGTGCATGTGGGGGGGTGGGACTAGTGGGGATGGGGCATGTTGGGGGTGGGGAATAGTGGAGATGGGTCATGTTGGTCGTGGTGGAATTAGTGTAGATAGCGCTTGTTGGTCGGGGTGGGACTAGTGTAGATGGGGCATGTTGGTCTGGGTGGGACTAGTGTAGATGGGGCATGTTGGTCGGGTGAGACTGGTGTAGATGGGGCATGTTGATCGGGGTGGGACTGGTGTAGATGGGGGCATGTTGGTCGGGGGGGGTGGTGGTGTGGGGTGGGATGGGTGGTGTGGTGGGGTGGGGGTGGGGGTAGTGGGGGGTGGGGCATGTTGGGGGGGGGAGGGGGTGGGTGGGATGGGCATGTGGTGGGGGGTGGTGGTAGTGGATGGGGGCATGTTGGTCGGGGTGGGTGTGTGTGGGATGGGGCATGTGGGGGGGGGTGGGACTAGGTGGTGTTGGGCATGTGGTTGGGGGTGGGAGTAGTGCAGATGGGGGATGTTGTTCGGGGTGGGACAAGTGTAGATGGGGCATGTTGTTCGGGTTGGGAATAGGACTAGTGCAGATGGGGCATGTTGGTCGGGGTGGGACTAGTGTAGATGGGCATGTGTGGTCGGGGGGACTAGTGTAGATGGGGCATGTTGATCGGGGTGGCACTAGTGTAGATGGGGCATGTTGAGCGGGGTGGGACTCGTGTAGATGGGTCATGTTGGTCGGGGTGGGACTAGTGTAGATGGGGCATGTTAGTCGGGTTGGGCCTCGTGTAAATGGGGCATGTTGGTCGAGGTGGGATTGGTGTAGATGGGGCATGTTGGGGGGGGTGGGACTGGTGTAGATGGGGCATGTTGGTCGGGGTGGGACTAGTGTAGATGGGGCATGTTGGTCGGGGTGGGACTAGTGTAGATGGGGCATGTTGGTGGGGGTGGGACTAGTGTAGATGGGGCATGGTGGTTGGGGGGGGCGTAGTGGAGATGGGGCATGTTGTTCAGGGTGAGACTAGTGTAAAGGGTGTGTTGGTCGGGGTGGGACTAGTGTGGATGGGGCATGTGGGTCGGGGGTGAGACTAGTGTAGATGGGGCATGTTGGTAGGGGTGGCACAAGTTGTAGATGGGGCAGGTTGGTCGGGGGGGGACTAGTGTAGATGGGGCATGATGGGGGTGGGGGGGGGTAGATGTAGTAGTGGTGGTTGTTGGGACTGTGGGTGGTGGGGGTGGGATGTGGGTGTGTGTGTGGGGCTATGTGGTGGGGTGGGTGGGATAGTGTATGTTGGGGCATGGTGGGGTGGGGGGGTGGGGTGGAGATGGGGATGTTGGGTGGGGGGTGGGGGGTAGTGGGGGCATGTGGTTGGGGGGGGTGGGGTGTGTGGGGATGGGGCATGTGGGTGGGGGTGGGACTAGTGTAGATGGGGCATGTGGGTGGGTGGGGCCTGGGGTAAAGGGGGAGGTTGGTGGGGTTGGGACTAGTGTAGATGGGGAATGTTGGTCGGGGTGGGACTAGTGTAGATGGGGCATGTTGGTCGGGGTGGGATTAGTGTAAATGGGACATGTTTGGGGGGGGTGGGATTGGGGCGTGTGGTGGGGGTGGGACTAGTGTAGATGGGGCATGTTGGTCGGGGTGGGAGTAGTGTAGATGGGGCATGTTGGTGGGGGTGGGGCTAGTGTAGATGGGGCATGTTGGTTGGGGGGGGGGACTAGTGTAGGTGGGGCATGTTGGTGGGGGGGGGGGTGGTGTGGGGTGGGGTGTGTGGGTGGGGGTATGTTGGTCGGGTTGGGCCTCGTGTAAATGGGGCATGTTGGTCGAGGTGAGATTGGTGTAGATGGGGCATGTTGGTGGGGGTGGGGGTAGTGTAGATGGGGCATGTTGGGGGGGGTGGGACTAGTGTAGATGGGGCGTGTGTTGGTCGGGGTGGGGCTAGTGTAGGTGGGGCATGTTGGTCGGGGTGGGACTAGTGTAGATGGGGCATGTTGGTCAGGGTGGGACTGGTGTAGATGGGGCATGTGGGTGGGGGTGGGACTGGTGTAGATGGGGCATGTTGTGCGGGTTGGGGCATTGGGGGAGGTGGATGGGGCATGTGGGGGGGGGGGGGGTAGGGTGGGGGGGGTGGGGGGGGGGGACTAGTGTAGATGGGGCATGTTGGTCGGGGTGGGACTAGTGTAGAGGGGGTAGGTTGGTGGGGGTGGGACTAGTGTAGATGGGGCATGTTGGTGGGGGTGGGACTAGTGTAGATGGGGGATGTTGGTTGGGGTGGAAGTAGTTTAGATGGGGCATGTTGGTGGGGGTGGGACTAGTGTAGATGGGGCATTAGTGTGGACTAGTGGTGGGGCTAGTGTAGATGTGGCATGTTGGTCGGGGTGGGACTAGTGTAGATGGGGCCTGGTGGTCGGGGTGGGACTAGTAGATGGGGAATGTTAGTCGGGGGCATGTTGGGGGGGGGGGGACTGTGTAGATGGGGCATGTTGGGGGGGGGGGTGGTGTAGATGGGGTTGTTTGGGGGGGGGTGGGAATAGTGAAGGTGGGGTATTTTGGTGGGGGGGTGGGATTGGTGTAGTGGGGCATGTTGGTCGGGGTGGGACTAGTGTAGATGGGGCATGTTGGTGGGGGGGGGGGGACTAGTGTAGATGGGGCATGTTGGTCGGGGTGACTAGTGTAGATGGGGCATGTTGGTCGGGGTGGGACTAGTTGGTCGGGGTGTAGATGGGGCATGTTGGTCGGGGTGGGACTAGTGTAGATGGGGCATGTTGGTCGGGGTGGGACTAGTGTAGATGGGGCATGTTGGTCGGGGTGGGACTAGTGTAGATGGGGCATGTTGGTCGGGGTGGGACTAGTGTAGATGGGGCATGTTGGTCGGGGTGGGAGTAGTGTAGATGGGGCATGTTGGTCGGGGTGGGACTAGTGTAGATGGGGCATGGTGGTCGGGGTGGGACTAGTGTAGATGGGGCATGTTGGTCGGGGTGGGACGGTGTAGATGGGGCATGTTTGTTGGGGGGGGTGGGGGGTGGTGGGGGTGGGGCAGTGTGGGACTGGGGGGGGTGGGGCATGGACTAGTGTAGATGGGGCATGTGGGTCGGGGTGGGACTGGTGTAGATGGGGCATGTTGGTCGGGGTGGGACTAGTGTAGATGGGGCATGTAGATGGGGGTGGGGGTGGGACTGGTGTAGATGGGGGCATGTTGGTGGGGGTGGGACTAGTGTAGATGGGGCATGTTGGTCGGGGTGGGACTAGTGTAGATGGGGCATGTTGGTCGGGGGTGGGCTAGTGTAGATGGGGCATGTTGGTCGGGGTGGGACAAGTGTAGATGGGGCATGTTGGTCGGGGGGGGACTAGTGTAGATGGGGCATGTTGGTGGGGGTGGACTAGTGTAGATGGGGCATGTTGGTCGGGTGGGCATAGTGTAGATGTGGCATGATGGTCGGGTGGGACTAGTGAAGATGGGGCATGTTGGGTCGGGGTGGGTACTAGTGTAGATGGGGCATGTTGGGGGGGGTGGGACTAGTGTAGATGGGGCATGTTGGTCGGGGTGGGACTAGTGTAGATGGGGGATGTTGGACGGAGGGGGAGTAGTGTAGATGGGGCATGTGGGGGGGGGTGGGACTAGTGTAGATGGGGCATGTTGGGGGGGGGGGGGACTAGTGTAGATGGGGCATGTTGGTCGGGGTGGGACTAGTGTAGATGGGGCATGTTGGTCGGGGTGGGACTAGTGTAGATGGGGCATGTTGGTCGGGGTGGGGGGCATGTTGGTCGGGGGTGGGACTAGTGTAGATGGGGCATGTTGGTCGGGGTGGGACTAGTGTATGGGGGGCATGTGGGGGGTGGTGTGTAGATGGGGGGCATGTTGGTCGGGGTGGGACTAGTGTAGATGGGGCATGTTGGTGGGGGTGGGGACTAGTGTAGAAGGGGCATGTTGGTCGGGGTGGGACTAGTGTAGATGGGGCATGTTGGTGGGGGGGGGACTAGTGTAGATGGGGCATGTTGTCGGGGGGGTGGGACTAGTGTAGATGGGGGGGTGGGGACTAGTGTAGATGCATGTTGGGGGGGGGGACTAGTGTAGATGGGGCATGTTGGTCGGGGTGTGGACTAGTGTAGATGGGGCATGTTGGTCGGGGTGGGACTAGTGTAGATGGGGCATGTTGGTGGGGGTGGGACTAGTGTTGTTTCCGCACTGTATCTCTCTCTCTCTCTCTCTCTGAAGTATCTGTGTTTCCTCTCTGTCTCTCTCTCTCTCTCTCTGTGTATCTGTGTCCCTCTCTGTCTCTTTCTCTCTCTTTCTGTCTGTCTGTCTCTCTGTCCGTCTCTCTCTCTCTCTCTCTCCCCACACTGAAGTCACACCAGTTTCTCTCTCTCTCTCTCTCTGGTTTCCTTTACAGTGTGTCTCTCTCTATCTCTCTCTCTCTCTTTCTCCTTCTCTGTCCCTCTCTCTCTCTGTGTCTATATCTGTCTCTCTATCTCTCTCTCTCTCTCTCTCTCCTCTCTCTCTCTCTCTCCCTCTCTCTCTCTCTCTCTCTCTCTGTATCTCTCTCTCTCTCTCTCCCTCTGTCCCTCTCTCTCTCTCTCTCAGAGGATTTGGGTGAACATAGACCCATTCCTGCCAACCGTGGGCCTAACTGCAGATAGATACATAACGTACTCAACACATAGGACAGGAAAGAGAAATGATCTGCAAATAGAAACGCCATTGTCCAGGACAGATATTTATAAGGACTCGTTCTTTGTAAGAGCCGCAATGGAATGGAATAAACGAGACAACTGCAGATGCTGGAAAATGGAAGGTAGACACAAAATGCTGGAGTAACTCAGCAGGTGAGGCAGCATCTACATAGCGAAGGAATAGGTGACGATTCGGGTCGAGACCCTTCTTCAGACTCAAGAACCATTTCCTTCACTCCATAGATGCTGCCTCACACGCTGCGTTTCTCCAGCATTTTTGTCTAACAAATCACCTTCCCTGGACAATAGACAACAGGTGCAGGAGGAGGCCATTCGGCCCTTCGAGCCAGCACCGCCATTCAATGTGATCATGGCCAATCAGTACCCAGTTCCTCTCTTCTCCCCATATCCCCTGACTCCGCTATCTTTAAGAGCCCTATCTAGCTCTCTCTTGAAAGAAAACATCCAGAGAACCGGCCACCACTGCCATCTGAGGTAAAAAATCCCACACTCACAACTCTCTGGGTGGAAACGTTTCTCCTCATCTCAGTCCTAAATGGCCACAGATTCACAACTCTCTGGGTGGAAACGTTTCTCCTCATCTCAGTCCTAAATGGCCACAGATTCACAACTCTCTGGGTGGAAAAGTTTCTCCTCATCTCAGTCCTAAATGGCCACAGATTCACAACTCTCTGGGTGGAAAAGTTTCTCCTCATCTCAGTCCTAAATGGCCACAGATTCACAACTCTCTGGGTGGAAACGTTTCTCCTCATCTCCGTTCTAAATGGCTGACGCCTTATTCTTAAACTGTGGCCCCTGGTTCTGGACTCCCCCAACATCGGGAACATGTCTCCTGCCTCTAGCGTGTCCAAACCCTTAACAATCTTATATATTTAAATAAGATCGCCTCTCATCCTTCTAAACTCCACAGAGTGTACAAGCCCAGCCGCTCCATTCTCTCAGCATATGACAGTCCCGCCATCCCGGGAATTAACCTGGTGAACCTACACTGGGCTCCCTCAATATCAAGAATGTCCCTCCTCAAATTAGGAACCTGGAGCAGCAGCTTGATGACCTCTGTCTGGTCAGGGAGAGTGAGGAGGTCATAGAGAGGAGTTATAGGGAGGTGGTCACTCCAAAACCACGGGAGACAGACATGTGGGTCACGCTTAGGAAGGGCAAGGGGCAGAGGCAGGAACGAGTGAGTACCCCAGTGTCTGTACACCTTGAAAATAAGTACAGGTACTCCTGTTTGAGTACGGTTGGGGGGGACAGCCTGCCGTGGGGGAAAGGTAGGGGGAAGGAGGGGAAAAAAGAGGAGGGCAATAATGATTGGGGACTCTATAGTTAGGGGGTCGGATATGCGATTCTGTGGACGCAGTCGGGAGACCCGGATGGTGGTCTGTCTCCCTGGTGCCAGGGTCTCGGATGTGTCTCAACGCGTCCAAGATATCCTGAAATCAGAGGGAGAGGAGCCTGAGGTCGTGGTACATATAGGTACCAATGACATAGGTAAAAAAAGAGAAGAGGTCCTGAAGGGAGGATTTAGGGAGTTGGGAGGAGAGTTAAGGAAAAGGACCAAAAAGGTAACAATCTCAGGATTACTGCCTGTGCCACGCGACAGTGAGAGTAGGAATGGAGCGAGGTGGAGGATAAATGCGTGCCTGAGGGACTGGTGCAGAGGGCAGGGATTCAAGTTTCTGGATCATTGGGACTTCTTTTGGGGAAGGTGTGACCTGTACAGAAAGGACGGGTTGCACTTGAACTCGAGGGGGACCAATATCCTGGCGGGGAGATTTACAAATGCTACTGGGGAGACTTTAAACTAGAATGGTTGGGGGAGGGACTCAAATAGAGAAAGCTAGTAGACAGAGTGTGAGGCAGGAGGCAGAGAAGGGAAGCACTCGGACCCAAAATCTAGGGGAGAAAGAAGAAAAAGAAAATAAACAGAGAATAAGAGGAGGTGGGTTTCTTAAATGTGCATATTTTAATGCTAGGAGCATTGTAAGAAAGGTGGATGAGCTTAGAGTCTGGATAGATACCTGGAAGTATGATGTTGTGGCGATCAGTGAAACATGGTTGCAGGAGGGCTGTGATTGGAAACTAAATATTCCAGGATTTCGTTGTTTCAGGTGTGATAGAATTGGAGGGGCAAGAGGTGGAGGTGTTGCATTGCTTGTCAGGGAAGCATTCGGGTCCAGTGATCACAATACCATTAGTTTCAATATAATTATGGAGAGGGTCAGAACTGGACCTAGGGTTGAGATTTTTGATTGGAGAAAGGCTAACTTTGATGAGGTGCGAGATGATTTAAAAGGAGTGAACTGGGACATTTTGTTTTATGGGAAAGATGTAGAAGAGAAATGGAGGACATTTAAAGGGGACATTTTTAAGCGTACAGAATCTTTATGTTCCTGTTCGGTTGAAACGAAACAGTAAAAATTGGAAAGAGCCCTGGTTTTCAAGGGAAATTGGACATATTGTTCGGAAAAAGAGGGAGATCTACAATAATTATAGGCAGCATGAAGTAAATGAGGTGCTTGAGGAGTATAAGGAATGTAAAAAGAATCTTAAGAAAGGAATTAGAAAAGCTAAAAGAAGATATGAGATTGCTTTGGGAAGTAAGGTGAAAGTAAATCCAAAGGGTTTCTACAGCTATATTAATACCAAAAGGATAACGAGGGATCAAATTGGCCCATTGGAGAGACAGAGTGGACAGCTATCTGTAGAGCCAAAAGAGATGGGGGGATATTGAACATTTTCTTTCTTCTGTATTTACCAAGGAGAAGGATATTGAAGTATGTGAGGTAAGGGAAACTAGTAGAGTAGCTATGGATACTATGAGGTTCAAAGTAAAAGAAGTACTGACAATTTTGAAAAATATAAAAGTGGATAAGTCTCCAAATCCTGACGGGATATTCCCTAGGACATTGAGGGAAGTTAGTGTAGAAATAGCCGGGGCTATGACAGAAATATTTCAAATGTCATTAGAAACGGGAATAGTCCCCGAGGATTGGCGTACTGCGCATGTTGTTCCATTGTTTAAAAAGGGTGCTAAGAGTAAACCTAGCAATTATAGACCTGTTAGTTTGACTTCAGTGGTGGGCAAATTAATGGAAAAGATACTTAGAGATAATATATATAAGCATCTGGATAAACAGGGTCTGATTAGGAACAGTCAACATGGATTTGTGCCTGGAAGGTCATGTTTGACTAATCTTCTTGAATTTTTTGAAGAGGTTACTAGGGAAATTGACGAGGGTAAAGCAGTGGATGTTGTCTATATGGACTTTAGTAAGGCCTTTGACAAGGTACCTCATGGAAGGTTGGTTAAGAAGGTTCAACTGTTGGGTATAAATGCAGGAGTAGCAAGATGGATTCAACAGTGGCTGAATGGGAGAAGCCAGAGGGTAATGGTGGATGGCTGTTTATCGGGTTGGAGGCAGGTGACTAGTGGGGTGCCTCAGGGATCTGTGTTGGGTCCTTTGTTGTTTGTCATGTACATCAATGATCTGGATGAAGGTGTGGTAAATTGGATTAGTAAGTATGCAGATGATACCAGGATAGAGGGAGTTGTGGATAATGAAGAGGATTTCCAAAGTCTACAGAGTGATTTATGCCATTTGGACAAATGGGCTAAAAGATGGCAGATGGAGTTTAATGCTGATAAATGTGAGGTGCTACACCTTGGCAGGACAAATCAAAATAGGACGTACATGGTAAATGGTAGGGAATTGAAGAATACAGTTGAACAGAGGGATCTGGGAATAACCGTGCATAGTTCCTTGAAGGTGGAATCTCATATAGATAGGGTGGTAAAGGAAGCTTTTGGTATGCTAGTCTTTATAAATCAGAGCATTGAGTATAGAAGCTGGGATGTAATGTTAAAATTGAACAAGGCATTGGTGAGACCAAATCTGGAGTATGGTGTACAATTTTGGTCGCCCAATTATAGGAAGGATGTCAACAATATAGAGAGAGCACAGAGGAGATTTACTAGAATGTTGCCTGTGTTAGGCCTGTGTTAAACCGGTAGGTGGCGCGACTCTGGTCAGCAGCGGCCTCTGCAGCCTGTCCGCGTTTTTGTTATGTTATGTCTGTGTTTTAATGTAGTTTTTGTTATTTTATGTTGGGGTGTGTGTGTGTGTGTGGGGGGGGGGGGGTGGGGTGGGGGGAGGGGGGGGGGGGGGGGACTTTTAAATCTCTCCCTGCACTGGAGACCCGACCTTTTCTCGTCGGGTCTCGGTTGTCGTTGAGGCCGCAACGAGGAGCGGCCTCCAACAGGAAGAAGCTGGGGACTCAGGTGCCTACTCACCTCACCGTCGCGGAGCTGGCCGAGACCGGAGCGGGTGGAGCGGTGGAGGAGCGCTGATGCTGCCGCTGCTGCTGCTGCCCGACCTCCGGAGATTGGGAGGCTGCTGCTGCGGGTCTGCGGACGGCGGCATCGGGAGCCCGCGGCTCCCTGGAGGGAGACCGCTTTTCGGGGCTCTCGCAACGGCGACTTCTCCCGCCCGAGTTGCGGGGTCGAAGAGCTCCTGGAGCGGGGCCTAGCACCACTGCCCCGCGCGGCTTGGAACGGCCGCGGGACTGTGCGAGCGCACGCCGGCGGCTCTAACACCAAGACCCGGTGTGCGACCTCGCACCACCCGGCGTGGCTTTAATGGCCGCGGGACAATCGCCATCGCCAGCCAGGGGCTTTGACTTTGACTCTGACATCGGGGGGGGGGTGGGGGGGGGGGGGGGGGGGGGGGGGTGGGGGGGGGGGGGGGGGGGGGGGGGGGGGAGTGCAGTGGAGAGATAAGTTTTTTTTGGCCTTCCATCACAGCTATGTGATGGATGTTTATGTAAAATGTAATGTGGTGTGTGTCTGTCTGGGGTTCTATTTGTGTGTAATGTATGGCTGCAGAAACGGCATTTTCATTTGGACCTCCAGGGGTCCAAATGACAAATAAATAGACTATTGACTATTGGCTATTGACTATTGTGTTTCAACATCTAATTTACAAGGATAGGTTGAATAAGTTAGGTCTTTATTCTCTGGAGCGCAGAAGGTTAAGGGGGGACTTGATAGAGGTCTTTAAAATGATGAGAGGGATAGACAGAGTTGATGTGGACAAACTTTTCCCTTAGAGAATAGGGAAGATTCAAACAAGAGGACATGACTTCAGAATTAAGGGACAGAAGTTTAGGGGTAATATGAGGGGGAACTTCGTTACTCAGAGAGTTGTAGCAGTGTGGAATGAGCTTCCAGTGGAAGTGGTGGAGGCAGGTTCATTGGAATAATTAAAAAATAAATTGGTAGGCATATGGATGAGAAGGGAATGGAGGGTTATGGTATGAGTGCAGGCAGGTGCGACTAAGGGAAAACAAGTTGTTCGGCACGGACTTGTAGGGCCGAGATGGGTTGTTTCCGTGCTGTAATTGTTATATGGTTATATGGTTATATTGCCAGGCAGAGGTGGGGCATGACAGTGGAGGAGAGGGGGCAGTGAGAGATTTACTCATGGCCTGTGGACTCACTCACTGCCTTGGCATTAACTCATGCCCTTTAGACTGATTGACTCTCACGGCTTGTGGACTGACTGATGCCTGACTTCTGGAGTCACGACCGACTTTTGTAAACAGAAAACTGTAACATCTACATTGATGAACAGCTTCTTCCTGACAGCCATCACGCTATTAAACTTAACAAATAAGCTCTGCACTACGAAATACTAAATTATTTCACACACACACACACACACACACACATTCTCAACCACACAGACTCATTCACGCACACACAAACTCAATGACACACATATTCACACAAAGACCACACACCCATAGACTCATACACACACATACACGGACTCACGCACTCACACACACGCACACACAGACTCAATCACGCACACATGCACAGCCTCATCCTCCACCTCAAGACGCTGCCCTATGGGTGGTAAATTTCGTGCAGCCAAGGGCAGTTTCAGGCGGGGGTTGGCGTGAACTGATGAGAAGGGGATGGGTGTCCTCATGCAGGGGATGTGGACGGCTACAGTAAGGGGTGCATCCTATAGCCAGACGGGGGGCTGCGTCTTGAGGTGGGGCATGTCAGTGGAGGAGGGGGGTAGTGAGCGATTTACTCATGACCTGTGGACTAACTCGCTGCCTTGGGATTAACTCATGGCCTTTGGACTGACTCTCACAGCTTGTGGACTGACTGGTGCCCGACTTCTGGAGTCACGTCCGACTTTTGTAAACTGAAAACTGTAACATCTACATTGAGGAACAGCTTCTTCCTGACAGCCATTGAGGAACAGCTTCTCCCTGACAGACATTAAACATATCAATAAGCTCTGAACTACGAAATACAATATTATTTCACACACACACACACATGTATATATATTCACATGCACTCACACACATATGCACACACACCCACATATACACACGCGCACATATTCACACACACACACATACAATATATTCACATGCACTCACACACATATGCACACATATTACTCACACACATATTCACACACACACATACATATACAGACACGCACATACTCACACACACACATATTCACTCACACATACATATTCACAGACATATACATATATTCACACATATATTCACACACACACACATATATATATTCACACAAACACACACACACACACACACACACATATATATATATATGTATATATTCACACACACACAAATATAGAGAGGTTTCACGGCAGTCGGGTCACGCTACACCAAATGGATTACACGCGATGTACAGCTCACTGCATTTCATCAACACAAATGCATTATTTGTGTTTTTTCTTGATTCCTTTGGCAACAAAGTTTCAGAAGTAATAAATCTGGCTGTATTTTATTTTTTTAAATCGCCCATGGTTTTTAAGTAGGTTTTTACGTACAAAATGAAAACGTATCTGAAGAAAAATTTACTACTTGATTTATCTCTTCTGAGAATTTTCAGATACCAAAGGAATCAAGAAAAAAACACGAATAATGCCTTAGTTGTTGAAATGCAGTGAGCAAACACGATAATTCCAATATTTTCAATTAAGATATCTGCACAACCAATGCTTACCAACCACTTTAGCTGTTGCTGTCCCTTCAATTCTCGCTTTTCTTTACCTACATTTCATTTCACGTTGGGTAAATGTCTCTCACACTTACCCCAACTTCCACAATTTTTTTCAGAGCACTAATTCAACATTTTGGCGGTTTTGAACAGATAGGAATGTACGCCTTTCTTGCATTAATAACATATACTGGAAGTGATGGATGACTTCCAGATGGATTGAGCGGCTCCTTGTATTCTTGTATTCTTGTATTCAAATTTTATTGTCGTTGCCTCACTTTGAGACAACGAAATGAATTTCCCGTACAGGCAGTATCGTTAAAAAAAATCACAAGAAAAATAATAAAAATAAATAATAAATAAATAATAAAACATATTAAAAATAAAATTGAAATTGAATTAAAAATTTAACAAAAGCACAAACACAGAAAGTCCACAACACAACATAACATAAATGGCACCCAGGTGAGGATGGCACCATAGTCCAGCCAGCCTCCCCTCCGTGTCCATCCGTGGTCGGGGCCTTCCGAGCACCCGCAGTCGCCGCCCCGGGTGGCCCGATGTTCAGGCCCTCACGCCGGGCTGGTGGAACGCTGACGCCGAACCCCGACGGTGAGCATCCTCCTCCTCAGCGGCCCGGACCTCCTGATCAGCCGCCTCCCGCTGCCGGAGTCTGCAGCTCCTGAGTCCACAGGCCGAGCCGGGCAGAGTCGCAGGACCCCGCGTTGTTAGTCAGCGCCGCCCGCGTTGGGAGCTCTGCAAACCGCAGCTCCATGATGTTGGTGCAGCAGGTCCAGCAATCCGGGCTCCAGACGGCGACCCCCGGTAAGGCATCGCCAGCCCCGCGATGTTCCAGCGCTGTCCCGCCGCTGCTGGAGCTCCGGTCGATCCCGGCACGAAAGGCCGCGCCAATCCAGGTAGGTAGGCCGCTGTGGGGGAGGACGCGACTCGAATAATAGTCGCGTCCTCACCAGGAAGCGGCTGAAGTACGGTATCCCCCGCACCGTGCCCTCTTCCCCCACATAAAAACACAAAAAAACACACTTTTAACATAACTAAATAAACAAAAAAAAGCAAAAAGATACCGGGCTGTAGGTGGAGGCTGCTGGCACCAGCGCCACCGGAAGTACTCCGTGCGTCAAGTCCTATGTCCAGGACAAGGGGTCACAGATTAAGGATAAGGGGGAAGTCCATTTAAAACCGAGACGAGAAGAACCTTTTTCACACAGAGAGTGGTGAACCTCTGGAACTCTCTGCCACAGAGGGTAGTCGAGGCCAGTTCATTGGCTATATTTAAGAGGGAGTTAGATGTGGCCCTTGTGGCTAAGGGAATCAGAGGGTATGGAGAGAAGGCAGGTATGGGATACCGAGTTGGATGATCAGCCATGATCATATTGAATGGCGGTGCAGGCTCGTTGGGCCGAATGGTCTACTCCTGCACCTAATTTCTATGTTTCTATGTGTCTATGACCTTGTGACCTTACGTGCAACCCCCTATTCAAGCACACACATATACACACACATACATATATATTCACACACACATTCATATATATTCACACACACACACACAATATATATATTACATATATATATATATTCACACACACACATTCACACACACAACACTAAAATACACTGTGCAAAACGAATATTCAAATCCTGCTGTTGAGTCTTTTGCTGAAACAAAATGCTGCTTTTAAATAACGTCCAACAAACACAAACTTACTATAGAGAAAGCAGCCGAATATTTGAACGAATGTTCAAATCCTGTTGTAGTCTGTGGCTGAAAGACAATGCTGAAACACAATGCAGCTTTTGCTGAAAGACAATGCAGCATTTGCTGAAAGACAATGCAGCTTTTGCTGAAACACAATGCAGCTTTTGCTGAAACACAATGCAGCTTTTGCTGAAACACAATGCAGCTTTTGCTGAAAGACAATGCAGCTTTTGCTGAAACACAATGCAGCTTTTGCTGAAAGACAATGCAGCTTTTGCTGAAACAAACACACAAACATTTACCAGTTCTATAGAATTATTCAATACCACGTGCACTCCGTCTTCAGCAGGCAGCGCCATCTTGCCTCCGACCGGAAATGACGTCATCGCCGCCAGCTTGTCTCCCACCGGAAATTACGGCATCGCCGCCATCTCGCCTCCGACCGGAAATGACGCCATCGCCGCCGGGTTCACGAACGCCGGAAATGACGCCATCGACGTAATCTTGCAACCGCCAAAATCACAAAAAGAGCGCCAATTTTAAATTTAAACACAATTCTGGTCCAAATATAAAGCTTTATTCGTGCATTACTCGCCTGAAAACGTTGCAACAAATGCATTTCAATTTACATGAACATTTCAAAGATATAATGTTTTAGTTACCTGCAAACGGGTGCAACCATTATCTAACCCAAGAGAAACATATTTGCAAACGCTTCATAACAATAACAAATGCTTTTTATTTTCAATACACATTTGTCAAACACAATATAGATAAACAAATATACAAATGCTTTTCATGTTCCATACACATTTCCAACACAATATAGATATACAAATATACAAATGCTTTTCATGTTCAATACACATTTCAAAGACATTATAGATAGACAAATATACAAATGCATTTCATGTCCAATATACATTTCAAACATTATATAGATAGACAAATATACAAATGATTTTCATGTTCAATACACATTTCAAAGACATTATAGATAGACCAATATACAAATGCATTTCGTGTTCAATACACATTTCAAACACAATATGGCAATTATGAGATTCAAAGAAGAGGAAGTACTGACACTTTTGAGAAATATAAAAGTGGATAAGTCTCCAGGTCCGGACAGGATATTCCCTATGACATTGAGGGAAGTTAGTATAGAAATAGCAGGGGCTATGACAGAAATATTTCAAATGTCATTAGAAACGGGAATAGTCCCCGAGGTTTGGCGTACTGCGCATGTTGTTCCATTGTTTAAAAAGGGGTCCAAGAGTAAACCTAGCAATTATAGGCCTGTTAGTTAGAAGTCAGTGGTGGGAAAATTAATGGAAAGGATACTTAGAGGTAATATATATAAGCATCTGGATAAACAGGGTCTGATTAGGAACAGTCAACATGGATTTGTGCCTGGAAGGTCATGTTTGACTAATCTTCTCGAATTTTATGAAGAGGTTACTCGGGAAATTGATGAGGGTGAAGCAGTGGATGTTGTATATATGGACTTCAGTAAGGCCTTTGACAAGGTTCCTCATGGAAGGTTGGTTATGAAGGTTCAATGGTCGGGTATTAATGGTGGAGTACCAAGATGGATTCAAAAGTGGCTGAATGGGAGATGCCAGAGAGTAATGGTGGATGGTTGTTTGTCAGGTTGGAGGCCAGTGACTAGTGGGGTGCCACAGGGATCTGTGTTGGGTCCACGTTGTTTGGCATGTACATCAATGATCTGGATGATGGTGTGGTAAATTGGATTAGTAAGTATGCAGATGAAACTAAGATAGGAGGGGTTGTGGATAATGAAGTAGATTTTCAAAGTCTACAGAGAGATTTATGCCAGTTGGAAGAGTGGACTGAAAAATGGCAGATGGAGTTTAATGCTGATAAGTGTGAGGTGCTACATCTTGGCAGGAAAAATCATAATAGGGCGTACATGGTAAATGGTAGGAAATTGAAGAATGCAGGTGAACAGAGGGATCTGGGAATAACTGTGCACAGTTCCCTGAAAGTGGAATCTCATGTAGATAGGGTGGTAAAGAAAGCTTTTGGTGTGCTGGCCTTTATAAATCAGAGCATTGAGTATAGAAGTTGGGATGTAATGTTAAAATTGTACAAGGCAATGGTGAGGTCAATTCTGGAGTATGGGGTACAATTTTGGTCGCCTAATTATAGGAAGGATGTCAACAAAATAGAGAGAGTACAGAGGAGATTTACTAGAATGTTGCCTGGGTTTCAGCAACTAAGTTACAGAGAAAGGTTGAACAAGTTAGGGCTTTATTCTTTGGAGCGCAGAAGGTTAAGGGGGGGATTTGATAGAGGTTTTTTGAAAATGATGAGAGGGATAGACAGAGTTGACGTGGATAAGCTTTTCCCACTGAGAGGAGGGAAGATGCAAACAAGGGGACATGACTTGAGAATTAAGGGACAGAAGTTTAGGGGTAACATGAGGGGGAACTGCTTTACTCAGAGAGTGGTGGCTGTGTGGAATGAGCTTCCAGTGAAGGTGGTGGAGGCAGGTTCGTTTTTATCATTTAAAAATAAATTGGATAGTTATATGGACGAGAAAGGAATGGAGGGTTATGGTCTGAGCGCAGGTATATGGGACTAGGGGAGAATACGTGTTTGGCACGGACTAGAAGGGTCGAGATGGCCTGTTTCCGTGCTGTAATTGTTATATGGTTATATGGTTATATAAGGTATGTGTGACTGCTGAAACGACCCAAAATGTTACCCATTCCTTACAGCATTTTGTGTCTACATAAACAGCGCCTATCTATCCACGTGGCGGTGTGCCAGCAGACTGGAGGAGCGGGCAAAGGTCTTGCCACACAGCGGACAGGTGAAGGTGCCCTGGCCGGTGTGGACTCGCCGGTGCTCCAGCAGGTGGTCAAGGCGGGTGAAGCCCTTACCACAGGACGGGCAGGGGAAGGGGACGCTCACCGCTGTGGGTACGCCGGTGCTGCACAGGCGGATAGGCACAGCCACAATCAGCGCACACAAAGGCTCTCTCCCCGATGTGTATCCGCTGCTGCTCCCGCAGTCCCCATCCTCTCTTGTCACAGTGGGAGCAGCTGCTCGCCGACGTGGGTCCGTCGGTGCTGCCGCAACCCCCGCGAGCTGTCAAACGACTCACCACAGTACGGGCAGTCGTAGGGCGGGCCACCGGTGTGCACGTTCTGGTGAGACAGGTCTGGCGAAGCCATGCCAAAGTGTTCTCCACACACCGGGCTGTGGACGGGACGGTCGCCGGCGTGCACCCGCTGGTGGGATAGCAGGGTGGAGTTGGTGAAGCCCTTGCCGCACTGGGTGCAGGTGTAGGGGCGCTCGCCGGTGTGGGTGCGCTGGTGCTGCTGCAGGCTGCTGGAGTGGGTGAAGCCCTTGCCGCACTGGGCGCAGGTGTAGGGGCGCTCGCCGGTGTGGGTGCGCTGGTGCTGCTGCAGGCTGCTGGAGCTGGGTGAAGCTCTTGCCGCACTGGGCGCAGGTGTAAGGACGCTCGCCGGTGTGGGTGCGCTGGTGCTCCAGCAGGCGGCTAGAGCGGGTGAAGCCCTTGCCGCACTGGGCGCAGGTGAAGGGGCGCTCACCGGTGTGGGTGCGCTGGTGCACCAGCAGGTGACTAGACTGGGTGAAGCCCTTGCCGCACTGGGCGCAGGTGTAGGGACGCTCGCCGGTGTGGGTGCGCTGGTGCCTCAGCAGGTTGCTGGAGTGGGTGAAGCCCTTGCCGCACTGGGCGCAGGTGTTGGGGCGCTCGCCAGTGTGGGTGCGCTGGTGCACCAGCAGGCCGCTGGACTGGGTGAAGCCCTTGCCGCAGTCGCTGCATGTGTAGGGACGTTCCCCGGTGTGCACGCGCCTGTGCACCTTCAGTTCCTTGGACGACTTGAAGCCTTTGCCGCAGTCGGGGCAGGTGAAGGGCCGCTCACTGCTGTGCACCCGCTGGTGCTCCCGCAGCCCCGACAACTGGGTAAAGCTCTCGCCACATGTGGAGCAGCCATAGGGCTTCTCGCCCGTGTGCACCCGCCGGTGGGCCTTCAGCACATCCGCCCTCTTGAAGCTCTTGCCGCACTCTATGCAGTTGAAGGGGCGTTCTATCGTGTGCTCCCGCCGGTGGGCGTCCAGCTTGCTCGAGCTCTGCCAGGCCTTGCCACATACGTCGCACTCATAACGCTTCTCCTTGTTGTGCCCCGTCATTTGGTCCTCCATGGAAGAACAGCCCTTGAAGCCCGGCCCGCACACCAAGCAGATGGGGGGCTCACCGGCCGCTCTTAATAGCCGCTCACGTTCCCCTCTCCGTCCACAGCAACGGCTCCTAAACCCTGCAGGAGGGGAACACAGAGGATGAACAAGCTGGCAAACAGGACATTCCTATCACATATTGGGTGCATTTATGACGGAGGAAACCGTTATATAATTCTGCGCTGCACACTGGCGCAGCGGTACAGTTGTAAATTAATCGGCCTCCACAAAATAGCTAAATTGTCCCCAATGTGCGTGGGATATACACTCCACCTCGAAACTCCCCTCATCACCTTCCCCCTCCCCCACCTTCACGAACACCCTCCTTTTGAAACTAAGAATCCATTTTTCCTCCGGGTCCCCCCCAGGGTGCATGAGCCTAAAGCACTTAGACCGCACCTCCCCAATCTGAGACAGGTGTGGAATGAGTGTCGCATCCGGAATACATGTGGGGCAACTCCGCAGGAGAACCGGTCTCACCCTGGACACCCATGGGTCCACCTGTATATGGACCCCCCCCCCACTGAAATCCCGCTCTCCACCGCTATGGCCACATCCTCCCGGTTCTTCAGTATCATCTCAACCTTTCCCCTCTCGAGCTCGGAAGAGACAATAGCCCCCCTACCAAGAAGGGCATTCATAGCCTTCGTAATTGTTCCCCTGGACATCTGGGGCCCAGTTTGAACCGAGATACCAAAACTGTCCCAGTCCAAGTCAACATGAGGTTCATGTTCAGATGTCCTCGCTTCCGCTGCTGATGTAACTACTTCGTAGCTCCTCGCCTTCTGCCGCGCCCCCGCCATCGCCATCCGGACAGAGGCACAAACCAGCTCCCGGCACTCGAGCAGCTCAGCAAATCAATTCCCAGGGACATTTACAGTCCAAAGCAATCCTCAATAAGCAATATCCTCCAGCTGAAAGTAGGAAAGTCTCCAAGTTCATCCACCGCCGAGAACACCTTGCCTTGTCTTGCCGAACGCAAAAGCACCTTCTTCACATTAAACCAGGCAGCCGCACTGTGCAAAATGACTTTAGGGCAGATAATCAGTGCCAAAAACTCGACAAAGACACCGAAAGCTTCATACCCTCGCTCTCCAGGCACTCTTGGCAGTCCGCCAATGGCAGCCGCTCCCTCGACAATGTAGAGAAATCTCAGGGCTTTCCACACTTGTGGAAGTATTTGTAAAGCACAGGAAAGTTTCAACAGTCCAACAATAAGTTAAACTATGAAGCCCCTCTACCTCTGTTCCTTCTCCTTCGTCCAAAAAAACCTTGAAAGGCTGGTTAAAACCTCTCAGCCACTGGAGCTGAGAAAGACACAGTCTCTCTCTCTCTCTCTCTCTCTCTCTCTCTCTCTCTCTCTCTCTCTCTCCATTTCTTTCTCATCCATATAACTATCCAATTTATTTTTAAATGATAAAAACGAACCAGCCTCCACCACCTTCACTGGAAGCTCATTCCACACAGCCACCACTATCTGAGTAAAGAAGTTCCCCCTCATGTTACCCCTAAACTTCTGTCCCTTAATTCTCAAGTCATATCCCCTTGTTTGCACCTTCCCTCCTCTCAGTGGGAAAAGCTTATCCACGTCAACTCTATCTATCCCTCTCATCATTTTAAAGACCTCTATCAAATCCCCCCTTAACCTTCTGCGCTCCAAAGAATAAAACCCTAACTTGTTCAACCTTTCTCTGAAAACTTAGTTGCTGAAACCCAGGCAACATTCTAGTAAATCTCCTCTGTACTCTCTCTATTTTGTTGACATCCTTCCTATAATTAGGCTACCAAAATTGTACCCCATACTCCAGAATTGGTCTCACCAATGCCTTGTACAATTTTAACATTACATCCCAACTTCTATACTCAATGCTCTGATTTATAAAGGCCAGCACACCAAAAGCTTTTTTTACCACCCTATCTACATGAGATTGCACTTTCAGGGAACTGTGCACAGTTATTCCCAGATCCCTCTGTTCACCTGCATTCTTCAATTCCCTACCATTTACCATGTACGTCCTATTTTGATTTGTCCTGCCAAAATGTAGCACCTAACACTTATCAGCATTAAACTCCATCTGCCAACTTTCAGTCCACTCTTCCAACTGGCATAAATCTCTCTGTAGACTTTGAAAATCTACTTCATTATCCACAACCCCTTTCCTATCGTAGTATCATCTGCATTCTTACTAATCCAATTTACCACACCATCATCCAGTTCATTGATGTACATGACAAACAACAGTGGACCCAACACAGATCCCTGTGGCACCCCACTAGTCACTGGCCTCCAACCTGACAAACAACCATCCACCATTACTCTCTGGCATCTCCCATTCACCCACGGTTGAATCCATCTCGCTACTCCACCATTAATACCCAACCATTGAACCTTCTTAACCAACCTTCCATGAGGAACCTTGTCAAAGGCCTTACTGAAGTCCATAGGTTTACTCTTGGACCCCATTTTAAAAACAATGGAACAACATGCGCAGTACGCCAATATCCCGGCACTATTCCGAACCTCATATCTTCTTTTAGCTTTTCTAATTTCTTTCTTGAGATTCTTTTTACATTCTTTATACTCCTCAAGCACCTCATTTACTCCATGCTGCCTATAATTATTGTAGATCTCCCTTTTTTTCCGAACCAACTGTCCAATTTCCCTTGAAAACCATGGCTCTTTCCTATTTTTACTATTTCCTTTCACCCGAACAGGGACATAAAGATTATGTACTCTTAAAATTTCACCTTTAAATGTACTCCATTTCTCTTCCACATCTTTCCCATAAAACAAAATGTCCCAATTTACTCCTTTTAAATCCTTTCGCATCTCCTCAAAGTTAGCCTTTCTCCAATCAAAAATCTCAACCCTAGGTCCAGTTCTGCCCCTCTCCATAATTATATTGAAACTAATGGTATTGTGATCACTGGTCCCGAACTGTTCCCCAACGCATACCTCTGCCACCTGACCCGTCTCATTTCCTAACAGGAGGTCCAGCACCGCCCCTTCTCTAGTAGGCACTTCTATGTATTGCTGCAAAAAACTATCCTGCACACATTTTACAAACTCCAACCCATCCAGCCCATTTACAGAATGTGTTTCCCAGTCTATGTGTGGAAAATTGAAATCTCCCACAATCACTACCTTGTGCTTACTACTAATATCTGCAATCTCCTTACATATTTGCTCTTCCAATTCTCGCTCCCCATTTGGCGGTCTATAATAGAAACATAGAAACATAGAAATTAGGTGCAGGAGTAGGCTATTCGGCCCTTCGAGCCTGCACCGCCATTCAATATGATCATGGCTGATCATCCAACTCAGTATCCCGTACCTGCCTTCTCTCCATACCCTCTGATCCCCTTAGCCACAAGGGCCACATCTAACTCCCTCTTAAATATAGCCAATGAACTGGCCTCGACTACCCTCTGCGGCAGAGAGTTCCAGAGATTCCCCACTCTCTGTGTTAAAACATTTCTTCTCATCTCGGTTTTAATGGATTTCCCCCTTATCCTTAAGCTGTGACCCCTTGTCCTGGACTTCCCCAACATCGAGAGCAATCTTCCTGCATCTAGCTTGTCCAACCCCTTAAGAATTTTGTAAGTTTCTATAGGATCCCCTCTCAATCTCCTAAATTCTAGAGAGTATACCAAGCGAAACCAAGTCTATCCAGTCTTTCTTCATAAGACAGTCCTGACATCCCAGGAACCAGTCTGGTGAACCTTCTCTGCACTACCTCTATGGCAATAATGTCCTTCCTCAGATTTGGATACCAAAACTGTACGCAATACTCCAGGTGTGGTCTCACCAAGACCCTGTACAACTGCAGTAGAACCTCCCTGCTCCTATACTCAAATCATTTTGCTTTGAAAGCTAATATACCATTCGCTTTCTTCACTGCCTGCTGCACCTGCATGCCTACTTTCAATGACTGGTGTACCATGACACCCAGGTCTCGCTGCATCTCCCCTTTTCCTAGTCGGCCACCATTTAGATAATAGTCTACTTTCCTGTTTTTGCCACCAAAATGTATAACCTCACATTTATCCACATTATACTGCATCTGCCAAACATTTGCCCACTCACCCAGCCTATCCAAGTCACCTTGCATTCTCCTAGCATCCTCCTCACAGCTAACACTGGCCCCCAGCTTAGTGTCATCCGCAAACTTGGAGATATTGCCTTCAATTCCCTCATCCAGATCATTAATATATATTGTAAATAGCTGGGGTCCCAGCACTGAGCCTTGCGGTACCCCACTAGTCACTGCCTGCCATTGTGAAAAGGGCCCGTTTACTCCTACTCTTTGCTTCCCTAATACACCCCTATAAGTGTTGCTACCCCTTTCCCATTTCTCAGTTCCACCCAAATAGCCTCCCTAGACGAGCCCTCTAATCTATCCTGCCAAAGCACTGCTTTAATATCTTCCCGGCTAAGCAATGCAACACCTCCACCTCTTGCCCCTCCAATTCTATCACACCTGAAGCAACGAAATCCTGGAATATTTAGTTTCCAATCACAGCCCACCTGCAACCATGTTTCACTGATCGCCACAACATCATACTTCCAGTTGTCAAATCAGGCTCTAAGTTCATCCACCTTTCTTACAATGCTCCTAGCATTAAAATATACACATTTAAGAAACCCACCCTCTCTTATTCTGTTTATTGTCTTTTTCTTCTCTCTATCCTACATATTGTGTCAGAGTGCTACCATTCTCTGCCTCCTGCCTCACACACTGACTCCTGGCTTTCCCAATTTGAGTCCCTCCCCCCAACCATACTAGTTTAAAGTCTCCCCAGTAGCCTTTGCAAATCGCCCCGCCAGGATATTGGTCCCCCTCGAGTTCAAGTGCAACCCGTCCTTTCTGTACAGGTCGCATCTTCCCCAAAAGAGGTCCCAATGATCCAGAAACTTAAATCCATACCCACTGCACCAGTCCCTCATCAACTCATTTATCCTCCACCTCGCTCCATTTCTACTCTCACTATCGCGTGGCACAGGCAGTAATCCTGAGATTATTACCTTTGCAGTCCTTCTCCTTAACTCTCTACCTAATATCCGGGCTGAGGCGGGGCAATGGGCAGCCGGGGCTGTCTGCTACGTCATTTCCGCGCCGATGCTGTTGGGGCTGGGGTTGAGGTTGGTTGGGGTTGGGGTTGGGTTTGTGGTTAGGGTTGGGGTTGAGGTTGGGGCTGGAGTTGGGCTTGGGGTTGTGGTTGGGGTTTGGGGTTGGTGTTAGGGCTGGGCCTGGGGTTAGTGTTGTGGCTGGGGTTGGTGTTGGTGTTGGGGTTGGGGTTGGGGTTGGGGTTGGGGTTTGGGGTTGGGGTTGGTTTTGGGTTGGGGTTGGGGTTGGGGTTGGGGTTGGGGTTGGGGTTGGGGTTGGTGTTGGGGTTGGTGTTGGGGTTGGTGTGGGGGTTGGGCCTGTGGTTGGTGTTGGGCCTATGGTTGGGGTTAGGCCTATGGTTGGGCCTGAGGTTGGGGTTGGGGTTGGGGTTGGGGTTGGGGTTTGGGTTGGGGTTTGGGTTTGGGTTGGGGGTTAGGGTTTGGGTTAGGGTTAGGGTAGGGTTAGGGTTAGGGTTTAGGGTTAGGTGGGGTTTGGGGTTGGGGTTGGGGTTGGGTTGGGGTTGGGGTTGGGGTTGGGGGGGTTGGGGTTATGTTGGGGTTGGCCTATGTTGGGTTGGGTTGGTGGTTGTGGTTGTTGGGGTTGGGTTGGGTTTGGGGGGTTGGGGGTTGGGTTTGGGTGGGGTTGGGGTTGGGGTTGGGTTGGGTTTTGGGGTTGGGGTTGGGGTTGGGTTTGGGTGTGGGTTGGGGTGGGGGTTGGGTTGGGTCTGGTTTGTGGGTTGGGTGTGGGTTGTTGTTGTGTTGGGGCCTGGGGTTGGGGTGGGGTTGGGGGTGGGTTGGTGCTGGGCCTGGGGTTGGGGTTGGTTTGGGTTGGGGTTGGGGTGGGTTGGGGTTGGGGTGGGTTTGGGTTGGGTGGGGTGGGTTGGGTTGGTGTTGGGTTGGGGTTGGGGTTGGGGTTGGGGTTGGGGTTGGGGTTGGGGTAGGGGTAGGGGTTGGGTTTGGGGTAGGGGTTGGGTTGTGGGGGTTGGGGCTGGGGGTTGGGTTGGGGTTGGGGTTGGTGTGTTGGGTTGGGGTTGGGGTTGGGTTGGGGTTGGGTTTGTGGTGGGGTTGGGTTGGGTTGGGGTTGGGTTGGGGTTGGGTTGGGGTTGGGGTTGGGCCTGGAGGTGGGGGTGGGGTTGGGTTGGGGTTGGTGTTGGGGTTGGGGCTGGGGGTGGGGTTGGGCTTGGCGTCGGGGTTGGGGGTGGGCCTGTGGTTGGGGTTGGGGTTGGGCCCTGGGTTGCCTTTGCAAATCGGTTGGGGGGGTTGGGGTTGGGTTGCCCTGGGTTGGGGTGGGGGGGTCCTTTCTGGGTTGGGTTGGGGTGGGGTTGGGGTGGGGTTGGGGTTGGAAACTGGGGGGTTGGGCCTGGGGTTGGGGTTGTCCCTCATCAACTCATTTATTGGGTTGGGCTCCATTTCTACTTTGGGTTGCGTGGGGGTGGGGGTAATCCTGGGATTATTACCTTGGGTTGGGGTTGTGTTGGGCTTAACTTGGGGTTGGGGTTGGGGGGGCTGGGGTTGGGGTTGGGTTGGGGCTGGTGTGGGCTGGGGGTGGGTTTGGGGCTGGGGTTGGGGTTGGGGTTGGGGTTGGGTGGGTGTGGGGGGGTTGGGTTGGGGTTGGGTTGGGGTTGGGTTGGGGTTGGGGTTGGGGTTGGGGCTGGGGTTGGGGTTGGGGTTGGGGTTGGGGTTGGGGTTGGGGTGGGGTTGGGCCTGGGGTTGGGGTTGGGGGTGGGGCTGGGGTTGGGGTTGGGGTTGGGGTTGGGGTTTGGGCCTGGGGTCGGGGTTGGGGTTGGGCCTGAGGTTGGGGTGGGTGTGGGGGCTGGAGTTGGGTATGGGGCGGTAGTTGGGGCGGGGGTTGGGCCTGGGTTGGGGTGGGGTTGGTGTTGGGGTTGGGGTTGGGGGGTTGGGGTGGGGTTGTGGTTGGGGTGTGGGGTTGGGGTTTGGGTTGGGGTTGGGGTTGGGGTTGGGGTTGGGGTTGGGGCTGGGGCTGGGGGGGTTGGGGGTGTTGGGGTTGGGTTGGGTTGGGGTTGGGTTGGGGTTGGGGTTGGGGTTGGGGTTGGGGTTGGGGTGGGGGTGTGGGGTTGGGGTTGGTGTGGGTTGGGGTTGGGGTTGGGGTTGGGGTTGGTGTTGGGGTTGGGGTTGGGGTTGGGGTTGGGGTTGTGGTTGGTGTTGGGTTTGGGTTGGGGTTGGGCCTATGGTTGGGCCTGGGTTTGGGGTTGGGCCTGGTGTTTGGGTTTGGGTTGGGGTTGGGGTTGGTGTTGGGGTTGGGGGGTTGGGGTTGGGGTGGGGTTGGGCCTGGGGTTGGGTTGGGGCTGGGGTTGGGGGTGGGGGGTTGGGGTGGGGGGGGTTGTGGGTTGGGGTTAGGTTTGGGGTTGGGGTGTGGGGTTGGGGTTGGGGTTGGGGTTGGGGTTGGGTTGGGGTTGGTTGGTTGGGGTTGGGGTGGGTGTGTTGGGGTTGGGGTGTGGTGGTGGGGTTGGGTTGGGGGTTTGGGGTGGGGTTGGGGGGGTGTTGGGTTAGGGTTAGGGTTGGGTTGGGGTTTGGGGGTTGGGGTTGGGGTTGGGGTTGGGGTTGGGGTTGGGTTGTGGGTTAGGGGTTAGGGTTGGGGTAGGGTTAGGGGTTGTGGGTTGTGCTTGTGTTGGGCCTGGGGTTGGGGTTGGGTGTGGGGTTGGGGGTTGGGGTGGGGGTTGGGGTTGGGTGTGGGGTTGGGGTTGGGGTTGGGGTTGGGGGTGTGGGGTTGGGGTGTGGGTTGGGGTTGGGTGTGGGGTGTGTGGGTGTGTGGTTGTGTGTGGGTGTGGGGTTGGGGTTGGGTGGGGTTTGGGGTTGGGGTGTGGGGTTGGGGTTGGGTTGGGGCTGGGGTGTGGTGTTGGGTTGGGGTTGGTGTTGTGTGTGGGGTTGGGGTGGGTGTTGGGGTGGGGTTTGTTTGGTGTGGGGCTGGGGTGTGGGTGTGTGTGTGGGGTGGGGTGTGGTGTTTGGGGTGGGGTGTGTGGGGTTGGGGTTGGGTTGGGGTGGGGGTGTTGTGTTGGGTGGTGGTGTTGGGGTTGGTGTTGGGGTTGACGATGCGGTTTGGCCTGGGGTTGAAGTTGGGGTTGGGGTTGGGGTTGGGGCTGGGGTTGGGGTTGGGGCTGGGGTTGGGGTTGGGGTTGGGGGGGTGTGGGGTTGGGGTTGGGGGTGGGGTTGGGGTTGGGGAGGGGGTTGGGGTTGGGTCAGGGGTTGGTGTTGGGGTTGGTGTTGGTGTTGGTGTGGGGTTGGGGTTGGGGGGTTGGGGTTGGGGTTGGGGTTGGGGTGTGGTGTTGGTGTTGGGTTGTGTGGGTGTGGGGTTGTGTGGGTGGGGTGTTGTGTGTTGGGGTTGGGGTGGGGGTTTGGGTTGGTGTTGTTGGTGTGGTGGGGTTGGGTTGTGGTGTGTGGTGTGGTGTTGGGTGTGGGTTGTGTTGGTTTGTGTGTGGGGTTGGTGTTGGGGTTGGGGGTGTGGGTGGGGTTGGGGTTGGGGTTGGGTGGTGTGGGTTTGGGGTTGGGGTGTTGGGTTGGGGTTGGGGTTGGGGTTGTGTTTGGGTTGTGGGTGGTGTTGGGGTTGGGGTTGGTGTGTTGGGGTGGGGTTGGGGGGTGTGTGGTGTGTGTGTGGGTTGGGGTTGGGTGTTGGGGTGGGTTGGTGTGTGGGTTGGGGTTGGGTGTGGGGTTGTGTGTGGGGTGGGTGTTGTGTGTGGTTTGGTGTTGGGTTGGGGTGGGGTTGGTGTGGGTTGTGGGTGGGGGTGGTGTGTGGGGTGTTGGGTTTGTTGGTGTTGGGGTTGGGGTTGGGTGGTGTGGTGTGGGGTTGTGTGGTTGTGGGTGGGGTGGTGTGGTGTTGGGGTTGGGGTTGGGTGTGGTGGTTGGTGTTGGGGTTGTGTTGGGTTGGGGTTGGGTTGGTGTGGGGTTGGGGTTGGGTTGTGTTGGTGGTTGGGTGTGGGGTTGGGGGTGGGTTTGGTGTGTTGGTGTTGGGGTGTGGGGTTGGGGTTGGGGTTGGGGGGGTTGGGTGTGGGTGTGGGGTGTGTGGGGTGGGTGTGTGTTGTGGTGTGTGGGTGTGGGGTGGGGTGGGGTGTGTGTGGTGTGTGGGTGTGTGTGGGGTTGGGGTGGTGTGTGTTGTGGTGTGTGTTGGGGTTGGTGTTGGGTGTTGGGGTGGGTGTTGGGGTTGGGTGTGGGTGTGTGGTGTGGGGTGTGGGGTTGGTGTTGTGGGGTGTGTGTTGTGTTGGGGTGTGGTGGGGTGGGTGTTGGGGTTGGGGTTGGGGTTTTGGTTGTGGGTGGGGTTTGGGGTGGGGTTTGGGGTGGGTTTAGGGTTTGGGGTAGGGTTGTGTGGGTGTGGGTTGGGGTTGGGGTTGGGTGTGGGTTGTGTGTGGGTGGTGTGTGGGTGTGTGGGGTGTGGGTGTGGGTTGGGGTGGTGTGGGGGTTGGGGTGTGGGTTGGGGTGTGGGTGTGGTGTTGGGTGTGTGTGTGGGGTTGGGTGTGGGGTGTGGGTTTGTGTGTGTGTGGGGTGTGGTGTGTGGGGGTGGGGGTGTGTGTGTGTTTTGTGGGTGGGTGTGGGGTGTGGGTTAGGGTTTGGGGTGGGGTTGGGTGTTGGGTTAGGTTTCGGGTTGGGGTTAGGGTGTGGGTTGGGGTTGGGGTTTGGGTGTGGGGTGGTTGTGGTGGGTGTGGTGTTGGTGTGGTGTGTGTTGTGTTTTGGTGGTGTTGTGTTGGGGTGTGGGTGGGTGTGTGTGGGGTGTGTGTGGTGTGTGGGTGGGGTGTGGGGTTGGGTGGGGTGGGTGTGTGTGTGTGTGTGGGGTGTGGTGTTGGGGTTGTGTGTTGTGTGTGTGTGTGGGGTGGTGTGCGTGGGTGGTGGGTGTGTGTGGTGTTGTGTGTTGGGTGGGTGTGTGGGTGTGTTGGTGTGTGTGTGTGTGTGTGTTGTGTGTGGGTGTGTGTGTGTGTGTCTGAGTGTGTGTGTGTGCCTGTGTGTGTGGGTGTTGTGTGTGTGGGTGTGTGTGTGGTGTGTTGGGGGTGGGGTTGGTGTTGGGGTGGTGTTGGGTTGGGGTTGGGTGTGGGTTGGGTTGGGGTGGGGTGTGGTGTGTGTGGTGTTGTTGTTGTGTTGTGTGTGTGTGGGTTGTGTTGTGTGGTTGGGTGTTGTGTTGGTGTGGTTGTGTGGTGTGGTGGGTGTGTGTGTGTGTGGGGGTGGGGTGGTGGTGTGGTGGGTGTTGGTGTGGGTGTTGGGTGTGTGTTGTGTGTTGGGTGGGGTGGGTGTGTGGGGGGTGTGGGGTGTGTGGTTGGGTTGTGTGTGTGTGTTGGGTTGGGGTTGGGGTTGGTGTGTGGTGTGTGTTGTGGTTGGGTGTGGGGTGTGGGGGTGGGGTGTGTTTGTGTGGTTGGGGTTGGTGTGTGTGGTGTTGTGGGTGGGTGGGGTTGGGTTGGGTGTGTGGGGTGGTGTGTGGTGTGGGTGTTGGGGGTTGGGGTTGTGTGGGGTTGGGTGTGGGTTGTGGTGGGGTTGGGTTGGGGTTGGGTGTTGGGGGTGGGGTTGGTGTGTGGGTGTGTGGTGTTGGGGTGTGGTGTGGTGGGGTGTGGTGGTGTGGTGTGTGGTTGTGTTGGGGTTGGGGTGTGTGGTTGTGTTTGTGTGTGTGTGGTGTGTGGGTGTTTGGGTGGGTGTTGTGGTTGGGGGTGGGGTTGGGTTGGGGTGGTGTGTGTGTGTTTGGGGTGGGTTGGGTGTGGGGTGGGTGTGGGGTGGGGTTGGGGTGTGTGTGGGTGTGGGTGTGGATGGGTTTTGGTGTGTGTGTGGGTGTGTGTTGTGTGTGGTGGGTGTGTGGGGTTGGGGTGGGTGTGGTGTTGGGTGTGGGGTGTGGTGTGTGTGGTGTGTGTGGGTTGTGTGTGGTGTGTGGGTTGGTGTTGGTGTGGGGTGGGGTGTGTGGGGTGGGGTGGGGGTGGTGGGTGTGGGTGTGGGGGTGTGTGTGGGGGTGTGTGTGTGGGTGTGTGTGTGTGTGTGTGTGTGTGTGTGTGTGTGTGTGTGTGTGTGTGTGTGTGTGTGGGTGTGGGTGTGTGTGGGGTAGGTGTGTGTGTGTGTGTGGGTGTGTGGGGTGTGTGTGGGTGTGTGT
>NW_026575343.1:0-10000 GCF_028641065.1 Leucoraja erinaceus | reverse complement strand
GGTGTGGTGTGTGGTGGGTGTTGGGGTTGGGGTGGGGGGTGGGGTTGGGGTTGGTGTTGGTGTTGGGGTTGGTGTAGGTGTTGGTGTTGGGGTTGGGGTTGGGTGTGGGGTTTGGGTTGGGTGTTGGGGTTGGGGTTGGGTTGGGTTGGGTGTGTGGTGTTGGGTTGGGGTTGGGGTTGGGGTTGGGTTGGGGTTGGGGCCTGGGGTTGGGGTGTGGGGTTGGTTGGGTGTGGGGTTGGTGTTGGGTGTGGGTTGTTGGGTTGGGGTTGGGGTGTGGTGTTGGTGTTGGGTGTGTGGGGGTTGGGTGTTGGGGTTGGGGGTTTGTGGGTTGGGTGTTGGGTGTGGGTTGGGTTGGGGTTGGGGTTGGGTGTGTGGGGTTGTGGGGTTGGGTTGGTGGGTGTGGTGTTGCTGGGTGTGGGGTTGTGGTGTTGGGTTGTTGTGGGGTGGGGTGTGTTGGGGTTGGGGTGGTGGTGTGGGTGTGGGGTTGGGTTGGGGTTGGGGTGGGGTTGGTGTTGGGGTTGGGGTTGGGGTTTGGGGTTGGGGTTGGGGTTGGGGTTGGGTGTTGGGGTTGGGGTTGGTTGGGGTTGGGGTTGGTGGGGTTGGGGTTGGGGTTGGGGTTGGGGTTGGGGTTGGGCCTGGGGTTGGGGTTGGGGTTGGGGTTGGGGTTGGGGTTGGGTGTTGGGGTTGGGGTTGGTGTTGGGGTTGGGTTGGGGTTGTGGGTTGGGTTGGGGTTGGGGTTGTGGGTGTGGTTGGTGTTGGTTTTTGGGGTTGGGGTTTGGTGTTGGGTTGGGGTTGTGCCTGGGGTTGGGGCTGGATTTGGGCCTTGGGGTTTGGTGTGGTGGGGTTGGGGTTGGGGTTGGGGTGGGGTGGGGGTTGGGGTTGGGGGGGGGGTCGGGGGTTGGGGTTGGGGGTGGGCTTGGGGTGGGGGTGGGGTTGGGGGTTGGGGGTGGGGCTGGGGTTGGGCCTGGGGTTGGTTCTGGGGTTGGTGTTGGGGTTGGTGGGGTTGGGGTTGGGGTTCGGCTTGGGGTTGGGGTTGGGGTTGGGGTTGGGGGGGTTGGGGTTGGGGTTGGGGCTGGGGTTGGGGCTGGGGTTGGGCCTGGGGTTGGGGGCTGGGGTTGGTGTTGGGCCTGGGGCTGGAGTTGGGACTGGTTGGGCCTGGGATTGGGGTTGGGGTTGGGCCTGGGGTTGGGGCTGGGGTTGGGGCTGGGATTGGAGCTGGGATTGGGCCTGGGGTTGATGTTGGGGTTGGGGTTGGGGCAGTGACTAGTGAGGTACCGCAAGGCTCAGTGCTGGGACCCCAGCTATTTACGATATATATTAATGAAAATCGAAGGTAAACACAAAATGCTGGAGTAACACCGGGTGAGGCAGCAGCTATGGAGCGAAGGGATAGGTGACGATTCGGGTCGAGACCCTTCTTCAGACCCAAGAACCATTTCCTTCACTCCATAGATGCTGCCTCACACGCTGAGTTTCTCCAGCATTTTTGTCTAACAACAAGTCAAATCACCTTCACTGGACAATAGACAACAGGTGCAGGAGGAGGCCATTCGGCCCTTCGAGCTAGCACCTCCACTCAATGTGATCATGGCTGATCATCCCCAATCAGTACCCCGTTCCTGACTTCTCCCCATATCCCCTGACTCCGCTATCTTTAAGAGCCCTATCTAGCTCTCCCTTGAAAAAAACATCCAGTGAACCGGCCTCCACCGCCTTCTGAGGCAGAAAATCCCACAGACTCACAACTCTCTGGGTGGAAACGTTTCTCCTCATCTCAGTCCAAAATGGTCACAGATTCACAACTTTCTGGGTGGAAAAGTTTCTCATCTCCGTTCTAAATGGCCGACGCCTTATTCTTAAACTGTGGCCCCTGGTTCCGGACTCCCCCAACATCGGGAACATGTTTCCTGCCTCTAGCGTGTCCAAACCCTTAACAATCTTATATGTTTCAATACGATTCCCTCTCATCCTTCTAAACTCCAGAGTGTACAAGCCCAGCCGCTCCATTCTCTCAGCATATGAGTCCCACCATCCCGGGGACCAAAACTGCACACAATACTCCAGGTGTGGTGAGAGGGGAGAGGGGAGAGAGGAGAGAGAGAGAGAGAGAGAGGGAGAGAGGGAGAGAAAGGGAGAGAGAGAGAGAGAGGAGGGAGAGAGAGAGAAAGAGGGAGAGAGAGAGGGGAGAGAGAGGGGGAGAGAGAGGGGGAGAAAGAGAGAGGAGAGAGGGGGAACGGCCTGCCAGCGCCTGTGCATGCTCCCCCTGCTGCATTAAAGGGAATGCATGCATCACTGGCTGCATTGCTGCCTCTCCCGCTGCATGGCGGCGCTTTTACCTCACCTGATCTTCACAACTGCATTCCCCGCACCCGCGAACCGTCGTCCACAAAGAGTGACGGGAACCTCTCGTAAACGTATCCTACACTCACTAGGGACAATGTTGACATTCACCAAGCCAATTCACTTGCAAACCTGCACGTCTTTGGAGTGTGGGAGGAAGCCGCATATCTGGGAGAAAACCCACGCAGGTCACGGGGAGAACATGCAAACTCCGCACAGACAGCGCCAGTAGGCGGGATGGAACCCGGTCACAAGAATGATCACAGGAATGAGTGAGTTAACCTATGATGAGCGTTTGGCGGCGCTGGGCCTGCACTCGCTGGAGTTTCGAGGAATGAGGGGGAACCTCTTTGAAACATACAGAATAGTGAAAGGCCTGGATAGAGTGGATGTGGAGGCAATGTTCCCACTAGTGGGAGAGTCTTGGACTGGAGGTCATAGCCTCAGAATTAAAGGATGTTTTGGGAAGCAGATAAGTAGCAACTTCTTTAGTCAGAGCGTGGCGCATCTGTGGAACTCTTTGCGGATATTTCTAAGGCAGAGATTCAGACAGATTTATGATTAGTGCGGGTGTCAGGAGTTATGGGGAGAAGGCAGGAGAATGGGGTTAGAAGGGGGTGATTGAATGGGGGTGTAGACTTGATGGGCCGAATGGTCTAATTCTGCTCCTATCACTCATGACCGTACGAAGCCCCGGACTTGGAACCAGGGCCTGGAGGCATCAACTGATACAGCGGTGAATCCCGATCATTATCTTTGCCCAGGGTGTGTTCATTTAAAGTAACAGACAGTGGGCAAGAGGAAAGAGTGTTTCCAGATATTCAGCATTCACTGGAGAGTGGGCCCACGGGCACCTCTGTGCCAACCTTGTTCCTGGAGGCCGGTGACCTCATACAGATGTGAGAGTCTCTCTGGAGGTTTTTATCCAGTGAATTCTTCTGCAGTTGTACAGGGCTCTGGTGAGACCACATCTGGAGTATTGTGTACAGTTTTGGCCTCCTAATTTGAGGAAGGATATCCTTGTGATTGAGGCAGTGCAGCGAAGGTTCACCAGATTGATCCCTGGGATGGCAGGACTGTCATATGAGGAAAGATTGAAAAGACTAGGCTTGTGTTCACTGGAGTTTAGAAGGATGGGGGGAGGGGGATCTTATAGAAATTAATAAAATTATAAAATGACTGGACAAGCTAGATGCAGGAAAAATGTTCCCAATGTTGGGTGAGTCCAGAACCAGGGGCCACAGTCTTAGAATAAATGGGAGGTCATTTAAGACTGAGGTGAGAAAAAACATTTTCAGCCAGAGAGTTGTGAATCTGTGGAATTCCCTGCCACAGAGGGCAGTGGAGGCCAAATCACTGAATGGATTTAAGAGAGTTCGATAGAACCCTAGGGGCTAGTGGAATCAAGGGATATGGGGAGAAGTAAGTAAGTAAGTAATATTTATTTATATAGCACTTTTAAACAAAATCACTTTGAACCAAAGTGCTTTACAGAGATTGATTAAACTAATTGAATAGATTAAATGTCAATAAATCCATATAAAATAAAAAAGAAAAAGAAAAAAGACACAGAACAGTACACTATAGAAGTCAACAAGAAACGTCCCCCCACAGCAGAATTCACTGTGAGGGAAGGCACTAAAAATATCCAGTTCTCCTCATAGTCCACCCGAGGTCGGGGTCTATAAGTGGCCTCCTCAGCCAACCCGGTGTTTTCAGGCCCTCTTGCCGCGAAGCTGGATCATCGGCATCAGGTGAACATTCTTCAGCGGCTTGGAAGGCAGACACTGGTTATTGATTGTGGACGATCAGCCATGATCACAATGAATGGTGGTACTGGCTCAAAGGGCCAAATGGCCTCCTCCTGCACCTATTTTCTATGTTTCTATGACAGGTTGTTTGGTGAACGATGTATCACCAGGCTGAGGCGGGATGTCACATGTGTCCACAGCTCATGGCATTTCTTGTGAGGCAGAGAGGGAAAGACTGGAGGATAAATAAACACTGTAACCAGGCAAGTTGGGAAAACGGGCAACTTGTTTCATCAATCCGAACCGCACGGACCACTGCGTGATTGGGAACAATCCCGTGTCTTGGAAACAGGGTGTGGAGGGAGGCATAATCTGATCAAACTGTGAACTCAGTTAAACATTATCAGACAGAGATGAGCTTTGCCCAGCGTTTATTCATTTACCGTCAGAGCCCATAAAGCTGGGTGGATGCGATCGGAATCAGGAGACCTTACAAGGTCGGGCAGTAGACAAACTTTACATAGACACATAGACAATAGGTGCAGGAGTAGAGGCCATTCGGCCCTTCGAGCCTGCACCATTCGCCATTCAATATGATCATGGCTGATCATCCAACTCAGTATCCTGTACCTGCCTTCTCTCCAAACCCCCTGATCCCTTTAGCCACAAGGGCCACATCTAACTCCCTCTTAAATATAGCCAATGAACTGTGGCCTCAACTACCCTCTGTGGCAGAGAGTTCCACAGATTCACCACTCTCTGTGTGAAAAAAAATGTTTTTCTCTTCTCGGTCCTAAAGGATTTCCCCCTTATCCTTAAGCTGTGACCCCTTGTCCTGGACTTCCCCAACATCGGGAACAATCTTCCTGCATCTAGCCTGTCCAACCCCTTAAGAATTTTGTAAGTTTCTATAAGATCCTCCCTCAATTTCCTAAATTCTAGCGAGTACAAGCCGAGTCTATCCAGTCTTTCTTCATATGAAAGTCCTGACATCCCAGGAATCCGTCTGGTGAACCTTCTCTGCACTCCCTCTATGGCAAGAATGTCCTTCCTCAGATTAGGAGACCAAAACTGTATGCAATACTCCAGGTGTGGTCTCACCAAGACCCTGTACAACTGCAGTAGAACCTCCCTGCTCATATACTCAAATCCTTTTGCTATGAATGCTAACATACCATTGGCTTTCTCCACTGCCTGCTGCACCTGCATGCCTACTTTCAATGACTGGTGTACCATGACACCCAGGTCTCGTTGCATCTCCCCTTTTCCCAATCGGCCACCATTTAGATAACCTGTGGTCTTCGGATAAAACGGCCACTTCACAGTTTTATGGAACTGTTCATTGAGGCTCATATTTAACATTTCTATGTCACATTTGTTATGTGGGAATTATTGTGGACAATTGTGTTTTGTACGGGCAAACGTAACACTCTAGAGATTTACAACCAGAATAAACAAATATATAGTTATGAGAGGCATCGTTCAGATAAACTATGGGGTCGTGCTGAGTGGAATTGGGCCGGAAGAGGGGGGTTATTTAAATGATTATGATGCAGAACTTTGTGGGTAATGCCTCCAATAACTTCTGACGTCAGATGCAGAGTAAAATAAGACTGGTGAGGAATTGGGTTGCAGGGGTCTATAGTCTTACAATAAATTATTCTATGCGCTGAAAAAGTCAGTTTTGAGCAAAACAAAGTGTTGGAACTAATCGCTTCACAGAGTCTTTGTATAATTCAGTACCAACATCACGGATCTGGGTGTGGACCTGTTTGCTGATGAGGCTGAAGTCCAACTTTATGACTGTGTTATCCATTGACCTTTACTCAGGGTGTGATCACCCACTGCTGGGACCAACAAAACTCACTCACGCAGACTCGCTTGAAGCAGAATCGGGAGCAGAGCATCAGGTAAGAACACAAACCTTGTGGGGCAACATCGTGGCATTTTCACAGGAATTCCTGCCACAGCAGTATTTCTATGCAGCTGTGAAAGTCTCTATGTTTCTCTATATCTCCCACCGGATCACCTACAAAATCCTGGTCCTCACCTACAAAGCCCTCCACCATCTGGCCCCCCCATATCACTGACCTCCTCTCCCCTACCAACCCTCACGGTCCCTCAGATCCACATCCGCCGGTCTCCTCTCCATCCACAAGTCCAACCTCCGCAGTTTTGGGGACAGAGCCTTCTCCAGGGCAGCTCCCAGGCTCTAGAACTCCCTCCCCAAACTGATCCGCAATTCCGTGTCCCTCACCATCTTCCAGTCCCGCCTCAAGACCCATCTCTTCACCTCTGCCTATCCTTAGCCCCACGCCCCCTCCCTTTTCATCTGTGCATGAATTGCCTCATACTGTGTTTTGTATTGAATTCTGTCTTTACTTTGTGTACTAGTCATGTCTCTACTATTTATTTCATTCCCCTTACATGTTTTTCCTCTACCTGCTAAATTTTTGTAAGGTGTCCTTGAGACTCTTGAAAGGCGCCCATGAATAAAATTTATTATTATTATTATTATTATTATTATTATTATTATTATTATTATTATTATTATTATTATTCTCATCTGAGAACTTTAACTGTTGTCTTATCTCCAGGAGGTTATAGTCACGGTCCTGTTGCACAATGTCCATAACTAAAATAACCCAGGATGGACACTGGAATCGGATTTAATTCCAAAATGCCTTGACGCTAGGATTGGTGCAGCTACAATCCTAACGTGTACCGCCAGGATCTGCTGAAAGTAACACACTGAGTGGGCAAGAGGACAGAGCGTTTCCAGATATTCAGCATTTACCAGAGAGTGGGCCCGCGGGCACCTCTGTGTCAACCTTGTTCCTGGAGGCCGGTGATCTCATAGAGATCTGAGAGTCTTTCTGGAGGTTTTTATCCTGTGAATTACAGGTTGTTTGGTGAACGATGTATCACCAGGCTGAGGCGAGATGTCACATGTCCACAGCTCATGGCATTTCTGGTGAGGCAGAGAGGAAAAGGCTGGAGGATAAATAAACACTGTAACCGGGCAAGTTGAGAAAACGGGCAACTTGTTTCATCAATCCGAACCGCACGGACCACCGCGTGATTGGGAACAATCCCGTGTCTTGGAAATGTTAGCATTCATAGCAAAAAGATTTGAGTATAGGAGCAGGGAGGTTCTACTGCAGTTGTACAGAGTCTTGGTGAGATCTCACCTGGAGTATTGTGTACAGTTTTGGCCTCCTCATCTGAGAAAAGACATTCTTGCCGTAGAGGGAGTGCAGAGAAGGTTCACCAGACTGATTCCTGGGATGTCAGGACTTTCATATGAAGAAAGACTGGATAGACTCAGCTTGTACTCGCTGGAATTTAGAAGATTGAGGGGGGATCTTATAGAAACGTACAAAATTCATAAAGGGTTGGACAGGCTAGATGCAGGAAGATTGTTCCCTATGTTGGGGAAGTCCAGAACAAGGGGCCACACACAGTTTAAGGATGAGGGGGAAATCCTTTAGGACCAAGATGAGAAAAACATTTTATTTCACACACAGAGAGTGGTGATTCTGTGGAAATCTCTGCCACAGAAGTTAGTTGAGGCCACAGTTCATTGGCTATATTTAAGAGGGAGTCAGATGTGGCCCTTGTGGCTAAAGGGATCAGGGGGTATGGAGAGGAGGCAGGTACAGGATACTGAGTTGGATGATCAGCCGTGATCATATTGAATGGGGAATGGTGCAGGCTCGAAGGGCCGAATGGCCTCCTCCTGCATCAAATTTGTATGTAAACAGGGTGTGGAGGGAGGCATAATCTGATCAAACTGTGAACTCAGTTAAATACTATCAGACAGAGATGAACATTGCCCAGCGTTTGTCGCCAATCAGCATCCAGTTAATTCTCCAACGCCTCTTGAATCGCCTCTTCCAGCCTCTGGCGGTAATGATTTGTCAAATCCAGCAGCTGTCAATCATCACACCTTTCGAAGACATTGGAGGAGCTGTGATGAATGAAAATAATGGAATTATCAAGTGTCTGTTGTCCTCCACCCATAGCTGTCACCACCCCCGCTCTACTAAAAGGCAGACCACATGACGGAGATGAGGCGCTCCGATCAGCGGGTTGCTGTCAGGCCACGTGCCGGATCTACCCGCACCCTGCACGGAGGGAGGGAGACCCGGCTGTGATCCTCGACTTGCCCTGACAATGGTCCCCAGGCTGTTGCTGTAACTTATTCCCTGCGGCATCTAAACAATGCGCTAACTCACAACAATTGTCCCTCTCCCACTGTTCAATCCCACGGGTGCATTCTCTTCTTGATTCTGGATGGACACAATGATGTGAGTTTATTGTCATGTGTCCCTGTATAGGACAATTAAATTCTTGCTTTGCTTCAGCACACAGAACATAGTAGGCATTAACTACAAAACAGATCAGTGTGTCCATATACCATAATATAAATATATACACACATGAATAAATAAACTGATAAAGTACAAATAACAGAAAATGGGTTCATAATAATCAGAGTTTTGTCCGAGCCAGGTTTAATAGCCTGATGGCTGTGGGGAAGTAGCTATTCCTGAACCTGGATGTTGCAGTCTTCAGGCTCCTGTACCTTCTACCTGAAGGTAGCAGGGAGATGAGTGTGTGGCCAGGATGGTGTGGGTCTTTGATGATACTGCCAGCCTTTTTGAGGCAGCGAAACCTTTTGACAGAATACACCGTTGCGACATTAAACGCGACTTATTCTCACACTTTAGCTTTAGCATTCAGAGTTCAGAGGCACAGTATGCAAACAGGCCCTTCGGCCCAGCGAGTCCATGCCAATCATCAATCCATCACCCGCTCACACTAGTTTTATGTTATCTGACGTTCTGCATATTAGGGGCACATTTACAGAGGGCAATTGATGTTCATGCCAGCATGCCATAGGGATGTGGGAGGAAACACACGCCGTCATAGGAAAAACATGCAAACTCCACACAAACAGTGGCCGTGGTTAGAATCGAACCCGAGTCTCCGGAGCCGTGAGCCAGCGGTTCTACCAGCTGCACTACTGTGCCCACACTTATTATTGTCACATGTACTGAGAAACTGTGACAATATTTTGTTTGCATGCTGTCCAATCTAATCAGGTAATACTGTTCATAAATACGGCCAAGCCAAGCACAAGTACAGCAGGTAGAGTGAAGAGAGTCTAATGAAATATTAATATTGTTCATTGGCTCCTTTTACCCTCTCCCCACAGGAGATAGAGAGGGGCGAGAGAGAGAGGGGGGAGGGTGAGAGTGAGAGAGGGGGGGGGGGGGTGGAGGGAGGGGAGAGAGAGGGAGAGGGGGGAGGGGGAGAGAGAGAGGGGAGGGGTGAGAGTGAGAGGGGAGAGAGTGTGAGAGAGAGAGAGGGGCGGGGGGGTGGAGAGGGAGGGAAGGGAGGAGAGAGATAGAGAGGGGAGAGAGAGAGGGAGAGGAGAGCCATGTCTGAGCGAGGAGTAAGGAGGGGATAGAGAGAGAGGGGGGGAGAGAGAGAGAGAGAGGGAGAGACAGGAGAGAGAGGGTAGAGAGAGAGAGATTGAAGATTCAAGAATAAATAAACTGATAAAGTGCAAATAACAGATAATAATGAGCTATTCGGTGTTATTGTTGTCTGTTGATGTTATTCGTTCCTGAATATGTTACTTTCTGTTGAGAGGGGAAGGGGGGAGTGGAAGAGGAGAGGGGGGTGGAGAGGAGAGAAGGGGGGAGGGGGGGGGGGGGGGGGGGGGGGGGGGGGGAGGGGAGAGAGAGGAGAGGGAGAGGAGAGGGGGAGGAGAATGGAGGGGAGGGGGAAATATGACAGAGGGGGTGGAATAATCGGTGCAGGCTCGAAGGGCCGAATGGCCTAATCCTGCACCTAATTTCTATGTTTCCTAATTTCTATTAATGTTCAGAGGTGAGGAG
>NW_026575342.1:0-53219 GCF_028641065.1 Leucoraja erinaceus | reverse complement strand
CTGAGGATTTTGGTCTGTGGGTACCTGTACAAAATTTTTGCTGCGGATGTTGCTGCAGCCCTGGTGGAATGAGAGTTAAAACATTAGTGTCATTTTTAGGACCTATTTGAGCCACCTAATATAGTTTGAGTCGTGACCCTTTCATGCGGTTTCTTTTAAGAGATAAACAACTCCATTTTCTGACCTCGAATGTTCTTAGTATATTCCATATATTGTTAGATGTGTCTTGCTATACACAGTCGTTTGCCATATGGGTGTACCATAAATTCAAACACTTGACCCGAGGAAACCCGATCTGTTTTCTTTTATTAAATCCTGTATGACAACACCAGTTTCTCGGTGAGATGATCAGGGAGTCCAGGCTCAGTTTGCTTAATGGCTGGACTTGTTGTGCGGTAAATAACACCATGAGCATAACCATCTTCCTGGTCTGTTACTGAAGTGACAACGCTGTTATGAGCTACAAGCTCCTCAGCATGTTGAGAAACGACACCCATGTCCCAGATTTCGGAGTACCTGGTTTTCTTACCAGGGGTGCGTTCCCACCGCGTGCCGCTCCGTTCCTTGTGATAGGTAATTGGAGAGTGCACTTGTGGCACTATTGATGGCACTGTAGCTCCATCGATTATCATAATGGAGGCTTGTTAAAATTCCAATACGGCCAGAATGTTCTTGGCCTTTTGGTCGAGGTTGTTGTCCAAGCAGTATATGCCCCATTTCTTGATGTGTCCAAAGGTACTGCTTCCGTGTTGACAGTCTTAGTGCAGATGAGATGAGATTCATCGTCCTGTCTGACAGCCCAATGCCGTGCAGTGGGTCTTTTAGACTCTATAAACCCATAATCCATAGTCTTATGGCATGGATGACTACCCGCAGTCACTGGATAAATTAATAATTTTTGGCTATGTTCATTAGGGAACATGGTTCTAACACCATCCCCCTGTATGACCGAATACCATGATTTACAAGGTCAGTCGGAACCCTGGGAGTTCCAGATGCCGAGTGTAGATGAATTATCCCTAGTACCCCATTGATGGGGCCGATCGGGGGAAAAACATCACCCTATGGTTTTGTTACATAACAATGCCAAGCTGGTTTTAGAATTTTAGTAAATAATATTGGAGCTAATGATTGCCCCTATTGTAAGCTCTATTGGCCGAAGTTCCTCTTTTAAGTCAATGCCTGCCATATAGAAACCCCGCAGCTGACACCAAGTCTTATCAAGAATAAGAGTATCCATCTTAAAATGAATATCTAGAACAAATGTGTTTAGGGTTATAAATCAATGATAATCCTGCAAACCCTACTCTATTTTTATTTTAATAAATATGTTTGATACAATTCTAATGTTCCATGAAAAGTATGCTCAATCACATCTTTTGTGTACAATTTATGTAGACCAGGTGGGTTTTATGTAAGGACAAAATGCCCTTCTGGTGTATGTTGTACTGTGGTTATTGGGATGAGTAAATCTTATCCGATAACCCTGAATACTGCTGAGATTATATGAATCTGTAGTGATTATATACCATACATAACTGTAGTGTTGTAACCTCCCCTACCATCGTAGGTCCCTATTTGAAACAGAAGAAACCCCACCCACCTACCTCCATGGTATCCTTGTTTTTTTTTTTGTTTTTTTTTTTTTTAAAAAGGAGGTTCCGGTTTGATATCTCTTGTTCAGGGTTGTGTGGGAGGTTGAGGTTTCCGCATCTTCCAGGGTGGCCGCCCTGGCCATACCCTAAAAAAGGATCCTGCGGGTTATTGATTTCTAGCACTGCCACTGGTATGAGCCACATTTTTTATGGCGTTGCCTGTGGCCGGTATCATGCTCCAAAATAGGCCCTTGCGCTGGCCTTGATGAGCCCCAGTGTCTTGGCTTTGTCCACTCACGGTTCTTTGTTTGCAAATGGTAGCATTTTTTGGGGTCCCAGTGCTGGCAAATGCATTGGTTTACACTGGGCACCTGTAATGCCTCACCGTTGCCAGGTGGCAGATGTCTGGCCAGTGTCTGTAAATTTTTCCCTGTTGGCGTTTGTGGCCAGACATATAGTAATACTATTGCCATCCTGGATCCAAGTCTACCCATGTTTGACTTGGTTAAAGTAATCAGCCACCATGTCCAGCAGAGTCCCTGCTGTGTTAGGATCATGGGATGCTGTATTACCAGGCTCTGGCCCATCAGGGTCCTGCCTACTCTTTTTTTAGAGATCTCTAGGGTCCCGCACGGGGTACCCATGTGGGCTTAACTGCTGCCCACTTGTCTTTTGTTCTGCGGACCCCTCTTGCAAGTCAACCCAGAACTGACCCACAGTGCTCCCCTCTGATGGGGTAGAAGCATTGTGCAGCCCTCAAAAAGGTACTGCTGTGGGTTTATCACGTTGGAGCAAGGCTCCATACACCGCTTCTTCCCGCTCTAGCCCTCTCGGGCGCTGGTTGCTGGCGGTTTTATGCAAAGTCGGACCCTCTGAGTCCACGACCTTGTTTGATTTGTGTCTAGCCTTACCGCTCGGCCGCATGGAGCTGGCCCGTGTGGGGCCGACATCGGGCACAGCTGATCCCACTACGGATGATCCAAGTGCCGCTGGCTGCTGCTGGCTGCCCACTGTTCCATGGTCCTCCTTCTCCAGTATTGTCCTTCCTTCCGTGGAGTGGATATGGCCGGTGTGGAGGATAACTGGCACAGCTGCTTCCATCTATTCCTTTAAACCCGGCACCAACGCTCTCAGCGCTCCTGGCTGCTCCTTTATCTTAGACCCCTGGGACCCGCCCCCGTACTGACGGTACTGGTCCCTTCCAGTCGTTGCAGCCGGTCAACCCCACTCTAATGCCCTCAATTCTGGGCACTCCTACTTATATGGTCCTTAGACAAAGGACATATAAGACATTAAAACTGATGATAACAGCTACTATAGTTTTTATTAATATATGGTCCCTAGATAAGGGACGTATCAGATATTAAACTGATAAGAACAGATACTACACTTAATCTTAGCCAAAAAGCCTAGAAGCGATCATTGTAACTAAAAAACCCCACTGGGACCGACCCTGGTACTCACATACTGGTCCCTTGTAGTAGATTGCAGCCAGTCAACTGCAAAGTCCTTTGCTGCTGAGAAATGAATTTTTTCACCGTGCTGGAGCGAAGTTGGGCACAGGTGTTTTCCTCCTCCGGGAATCGATGTGCCCATGCTGCTCCTGCCGCTGCCAGTGCCCCTGCAGCTGTCAGTGCTCCTGCAGCTGCCGGCTGCCACTGCTGCTGCTGCCGCTGCCAGTGCTCGTGCAGCTGTCAGTACTCCTGCAGCTGCCGGTACTCCTGCAGCTGCCGGCTGCCACTGCTGCTGCCGCTGCCGCTGCCGACTGCCGACTGCCGCTGCTGCTGCTGCTGCTGCCACTCCTCCGCGGTTCTCCCACCGGCCTTCTGCAGCTTACATGGACCCGGTCCATGTCTGCACCTAGAAGGTAAGTGGAAGGAAACGAAGGGTCTCTTACCTGCTGTTCCCGACTTTCCTTCTCCCGCTGGTGACCGTCGTTCCCTCCGTTGCGGGTTCGAGCCGCTCGGACCGACCCCGGTATCCACGGGCCTGGTCCTTCGCGGCAGTTCCGCAGCCGGTAAAAACCCGGCTGTTCCTATCCCGGTGCCTACTTTTTGGAGAAGGTTTTCGTCCCCAACGTCCCGTTCCTACTCCATCAGTGCCTCTGCACTCGCTGAGCGTTTCGAGCCCCGGTACCGCTGGTCCGTGCTGTCTGTCCCGCAGCCTCTGCGCTGGCTGCTAGCGACTGGTCCCAAGCCAGTCTCGCTTGAGACTGGCATACGGACTTCTTTACTTTGCTTCCCACCCGGCCGAGAGGTGAATTTTGCCGGTGCGGGAGCAAAGTCGGGCACAGGTTGTTCCCCTCCAGGGAAACTCGTGCTGTTGCTGCTGCCGGCTGCTCGCCCTCCACGGGTCTCCCCGCCAGCTTCCGCAGCCACCTAAAAGTAAGTAGTAAAAAAGGGAAAACGCAGAGTCTCTTACCTGCTGTTCCCGACTTTCAAATTCTCCCGCTTGGGGAACGCCGTTCCCCCTGTGTGACTCGTTGCAATGCGTGTAGCGATATGACACGCATGCGTGGAAGCGGGGTTCTTCACGAAGTCACTCACGTGACTCCGAAGTAAAATCATATATGAAAACTACAAGAATCAAATTAAAGTTGACAGATCAGATGGATCCTTTCAATTAAGAGATGTTGGTAAAGCAGACAGTGGCCACTATAAAATGACTGTGGACTTAGACCCACAGAGGACCAGAATTCTAACTCTTGACGTTATTGGTAAGTAACCAGAGGGTTTGTAATTATAACCATATAACCATATAACAATTACAGCATGGAAACAGGCCATCTCGGCCCTACAAGTCCGTGCCGAACAACTTTTTTTCCCCTTAATTATTAATTTAAATGAAATGGTGACAGTGTGCTGAGTCGACATTTTCCCAGCATGATTTTTTTTTTACTGTGTTAATTGCCTTGAAGCTCAATTACTGTAAGTTAACTTTAGTTCAAGTATACATCATAGAGCATAGAGATCGAGGAGAACAGGTACATAGTTTGTTGAAGGTGGAGATGCGGTGGTCAAAAAGGCTTTTGGCACATTGTCCTTCAACGGTCAGAGTATTGAGTATAGAAGTTGGGAGGTCATGTTGCAGTTGCATTGGTGAGGCTGCATTTTAGACTATTGTGTTGAGTTCTGGGCACCATGTTACAGGAAAGATGCTGTCAAGTTGAAATGGGTAACCATATAAATAACCATATAACAATTACAGCACGGAAACAGGCCATCTCGACCCTTCTAGTCCGTGCCGAACACATAATCTCCCCTAGTCCCATATACCTGCGCTCAGACCATAACCCTCCATTCCCTTCCCATCCATATAACTATCCAATTTATTTTTAAATGATAAAAACGAACCTGCCTCCATCACCTTCACTGGAAGCTCATTCCACACAGCTACCACTCTCTGAGTAAAGAAGTTCCCCCTCATGTTACCCCTAAACTTCAGTCCCTTAATTCTCAACTCATGTCCCCTTGTTTGAATCTTCCCTACTCTCAGTGGGAAAAGCTTTTCCACATCAACTCTGTCTATCCCTCTCATCATTTTTAAAAACCTCTATCAAGTCCCCCCTTAACCTTCTGCGCTCCAAAGAATAAAGCCCTAACTTGTTCAACCTTTCTCTGTAACTTAGTTGCTGAAACCCAGGCAACATTCTAGTAAATCTCCTCTGTACTCTCTCTATTTTGTTGACATCCTTCCTATAATTAGGCGACCAAAATTGTACACCATACTCCAGAATTGGCTCACCAATGCCTTGTACAATTTTAACATTACATCCCAACTTCTATACTCAATGCTCTGATTTATAAAGGCCAGCACACCAAAAGCTTTCTTTACCACCCTATCCACATGAGATTCCACTTTCAGGGAACTGTGCACAGTTATTCCCAGATCCCTCTGTTCACCTACATTCTTCAATTCCCTACCATTTACCATGTACGTCCTATTTTGATTTGTCCTGCCAAGATGTAGCACCTCACACTTATCAGCATTAAACTCCATCTGCCATCTTTCAGCCCACTCTTCCAACTGGCATAAATCTCTCTGTAGACTTTGAAACTCTACTTCATTACCCGCAACCCCACCTATCTTAGTATCATCTGCATACTTACTAATCCAATTTACCACACCATCATCCAGATCATTGATGTACATGACAAACAACAGTGGACCCAACACAGATCCCTGTGGCACCCCACTCGTCACTGGCCTCCAACCTGACAAACAACCATCCACCATTACTCTCTGGCATCTCCCATTCAGCCACTGTTGAATCCATCTTGCTACTCCACCATTAATACCCAACCATTGAACCTTCTTAAATAATCTTCCATGAGGAACCTTGTCAAAGGCCTTACTGAAGTCCATATACCCAACATCCACTGCTTTACCCTCATCAATTTCCAGAGTAACATCTACAAAAAATTCAAGAAGATTAGTCAAACATGACCTTCCAGGCACAAATCCATGTTGACTGTTCCTAATCAGACCCTGTTTATCCAGTTGCTTATATATATTATCTACACAGAGGATGTACGAGGATGTTATCAGGTCTCGAAGATATGAGCTTTAGGGAGAGGTTGAGCAGCTGGAACTCTATTCCTTGGAGTACAGGAGGAGGGGTGTCGGGTGAACAAACCTCAGCGGCTTGGAATGTCTGGAGCGGCCGCTTCCTCCCCGGAGACCGCGGCTCCAGAAGTTCTCAGGCCGCGCTGACTCTGGAGCTCTCGGATCCCAGGCTCCACGAAGTTTTAAATCGAGCGCCGCCTGCCCGCGGCTGGACGCCCGCAGCCACAGCTCTTCGGAAGTTGGAGTTGGCGGTCACAGCATTCCGGAGCTTACCGCACGGCGACCCGGGCAGGCCATCGCCCGCTCCGTGATGGTGTCCCAGTGCTGTGCCGCCGCCGAAGCTGGGGTTCTGGCCGGTCCCGACAGGACAGGAAACGCCGCTCCAGTCCGTTGGTAGGCCGAGAGGAGAGGGCGAAGAAGGAGCTCGGAGGGAAACCCCCTCTCCGACCAGGTAGGGGCTAGGAAATAAAGTTTCTCCTCCCCCGCCCACCACATAAAAGACTAGAAGACCTCCAAAACAAACACTTTTAACACTACAAAAACAAGATTGAACAAATTTTATCAAAATATATCCGCCACTTGTGATAAATGTCTATCCCAAAAGGCATCTATAACAGACTCCTTAGTTTCCTGCATAAAACTTTATAGATTTTGGAATGATATTTTTGAAATACTTACAAAATTATTCAAGACAAGAATGGAACCTAATACTGAAATGATTATATTTGGTGTAATGGAGGATGGGAATAAATTGAACGCATCTCAAAATCTATTCCTTAACTATGGTTTAATAATAGCAAAAAAATTAATACTTAAATTTTGGAAGGGTACATCAATACCAACGCTTAAAATGTGGATTGCAAGTATGTTGGACACCGCTCATCTTGAGGAAATGTGATTCCTCCTAATGGATAAATCAGACCAATTCATAACGAGTTGGTCTCCATTCGTCGTTTTTTTGGAATCATATGGTGCAACACAATTGTAAAAAATAACTGTTTCAGGACTGGACGAGGGTTGGTCAAGATTATAAATAATGATCTCCTTTTCTTTTCCCTATTTTCTCTCTCAACTTTCTTCATTTACTCGTTTTCTTTCTTCACATACTATATATTTCACATCTTTCTATACTTTACTATCTAACTTATTTTTCTTATTCTCATCTTTTTTCAATGTAACAAAAAAAAAAGAAGTTGTACATAAAATGTATTATGAAAATATATATTAGGCACTTTGGTGCCATATGACTGTGCTTACTTCTAATAAAATAAAATATAAAAAAAAACAAAAAACACTACAAATAAAAGAAAAGGGTGAAAGGACTACAGCTGCTGGCAGGGCAGCCATACTCAACGGCGCCCCCTAAAAAGCTGGCTTATAAGATACCCAAGTGGCATAGTGAAAAGTTGATTAGCCGGGCAGGTTCAAACAGTAGCGTTTAATCACACAGCGAGAGCACACACACACACACAAGGGTGCTCTGGAAACCCTGTGGCAGACCAATCGGCAAGGGGGATGATCCAAGGAGTGGCCTACCCCCCAGGGACCGCCACACTATCCAGTCAACCGAAAGGCTATACATAATTACAATCAAGCAGTCTGCAGTGTACACTTACAGGATGAATGGAACAAAGTTTAGTGCAAGAGAAAGTCTAGTAAAGTCCGAATAAAGACATTCTGAGGGTCTCCAAAGAGGTAGATGGTAGCTCAGGACCATTCTGGGTGGTGATAGGATGGTCCAGTTGCTTGATAACAGCTGGGAAGAAACTGTCCCTGAATCTGGAGATTGGCGTTTCACATTTATGTACATCATTTCAGATGTGAGAAGGATTAGACTCCAGGGTTAGACTAGTCTTTGATGATACATAGAAACATAGAAACATAAAAATTAGGTGCAGGAGTAGGCCATTCGGCCCTTCGAGCCTGCACCGCCATTCAATATGATCATGGCTGATCATCCAACTCAGTATCCCGTACCTGCCTTCTCTCCATACCCCCTGATCCCCTTAGCCACAAGGGCCACATCTAACTCCCTCTTAAGTATAGCCAATGAAGTGGCCTCAACTACCCTCTGTGGCAGAGAGTTCCACAGATTCACCACTCTCTGTGTGAAAAAGTTCTTCTCATCTCGGTTTTAAAGGATTTCCCCCTTATCCTTAAGCTGTGACCCCTTGTCCTGGACTTCCCTAACATCGGGAACAATCTTCCTGCATCTAGCCTGTCCAACCCCTTAAGAATTTTGTAAGTTTCTATAAGATCCCCTCTCAATCTCCTAAATTCTAGAGAGTATAAACCAAGTCTATCCAGTCTTTCTTCATAAGACAGTCCTGACATCCCAGGAATCAGTCTGTGAACCGTCTCTGCACTCCCTCTATGGCAATAATGTCCTTCCTCAGATTTGGAGACCAAAACTGTACGCAATACTGGTGGCCTTGCCGAGGCAGCATGGTATAGATAGCGTCAATGGAATGTCACTAATAGACATCATCTTCTTCTTGCGTATGGGTGCACAGACTAAAGTTGTAGGACAGCTTGTGCTATTTGATCATTTGTATATACAGGTTGGGTTGATTGCTTTAGTCGAAACAGGGTGGACCACGTGCAGGTTTCAATCTCCCATCCCCATCAATAGACATGAAAAGAATATAATCAGGCTGATGGCGGATGGTGGCTGAGAAATGTGAATCATTATATTGTGGGAGATGTTTGACAAGTGTCCACCTAACCGAGAGGGCATCGTCCTAAATGGGGTGTGGGAGAGATGGGGGTGAGAACCTCGTGACTTGGTACCAAGACAACAACCTTTCTCTCAATGTCAGCAGGATAAAGGAACTAGTGATGAAGTTCAGTAAGGAAGCGGTTCACATACCCCAGGATGCAATTATGGCGCCGAAGTAGAGATGGTTGAAAATGTTACGCACGGAGGGGTAAATATCACCAGTGTCTCATCCTGGACCACCCATATCGCAGCAAGGACCAAGAAAGCAGGCCAACACCTCTACCTCTTCAGAAGGCAAAGGAGCGTGGCCAGGGTGTTGTGGGTCTCTGATGATGCCGGCTGTCATTTTGAGGCAGCGACTCTTCTTGATCCCTTTCATAAATCTGGAATTACTTTTGTATACTTGAGGTCTAAAAAAGGGCGTTTGTGTCTTGGCTCATTGACTCTCCACACCATCCATCTCCTGTGATTATAACCCTGAGAACCACACGGCTGTGCTGATCTACAAGGTGCAGAGAGGGAGAGCGACTTCCATTCTGTGGAGCAGAGAAGGAGTTGTCCTCCCAGTGAGCCCACGGCAGTCCCTGTCTGATGGGAATGTAACGTTTATCATTTGGAACGCAGAGAAATCAGACTCTGGCTATTACACGTGTAGCGTGGAAAACCAAGTCAGTCCAACCAACATCACCTACCAGCTGGTCATCGAGGGTAAGTCTGTCACGGTATTGGCAAAGGTCTATTTCACCCACGTTGTTTATGTTACACAAGAAGCGGCACGGTGGTGCAGCGGTAGAGTTGCTGCCTCACAGCTCGCACGGCGTCAGAGACTCGGGTTTGAGTTACGGGCTATGGGCCGTATGAAATAATACAAGATAAACTTAGGAAGCTGGAATAACTCAGCGGGTCGGACAGCATCTGTGGAGAAAAAGAATAGTTGACATTTCGGGTCGAGACACTTCTTCAGACTGAGAGTCAGGGGAAAGACTTCCTTAAACATCTGTGTGGAGTTTATAAGTTCTCCCTGTGACCTGCATGGGTTTCCTCCCACACTCAAGATGTACATGTTTGTAGGTTAATTGGCTTGGTATCAATGTTAAAAAATATATCCCATGTGTAGGATAGTGTTAATGTGCAGGAATCAGGGGTCGGTGCGAATTCAATGGGCTGAAGAGCCTCTTTCTGCGCTGTATATCTAAACCAAACTAAATAAAACTAAATAATTCCTCCCCACGCTTGTTATCTGACTTTATCAGCATAAGATATCACTCTGTTCTCCCTAGTGTGTTTAACTTCTAGTTTAATTTATAAGTAAGTAAGTTTATTGGCCAAGTATTCACAAACAAGGAATTTGCCTTATTCCTCCGCCCATAGGTAACAACATGACACACAGTGAAAGTTACAAATGACTCAGAAAAAACTAAACATTAATAATAATAAAACATTCATGATAAAACACCGTTGATCAACATGTGAACCAACAAAATTCGAGATCAAAGGGAGGCTACAGATTTTTGGCAATTCAGTAGAGCAAATACTCGTGGATAAAAACTGTTTTTATGTCTGGCTGTGGCAGCTTTGACAGTCCGGAGTTGCCTTCCAGAGGGAAGTGATTCAAAGAGTTTGTGGCCAGGGTTAGAGGGGTCAGGTCCCCCCTTAACCTTCTGCGCTCCAGAGAATAAAGACCTAACTTATTCAACCTATCTCTGTAACTTAGTTGTTGAAACCCAGGCAACATTCTAGTAAATCTCCTCTGTACTCTCTCTATTTTAAAAGAAGCGAATTAATAATATGAATATGATACAAAGGGGGGTGGTTAGTGTGTGCGTGAGGGGGTGGTTCGTGTGTGTGTGTGTGTGTGTGTGGGGGGGGAGTGATTAGTGTTGTGTTTGTGAAGCCGCAGGCCGTCTCCCCCCCCCCCCCCCCCCCCCCCCCACCACCACACAACCGTACGTTAAAGGGACGGGACCCAATGGTCCCACTTGGTCAAGTCTCTTTTTGACTTTGCCCCTTCCACCTTAAATCTACGTCCTCTAGACTTTGACATCTCCATGCTGGGGGATAAAAGTTCTGACTGTCGACCCTATCAATGCCTCTTACTATTTTAGATACTTCAATTGGGTCTCTCCTTAACCTCTGACGTGCCATAGAAAATAATCTAAGTTTGTCCAATCTCGCCACATAGCTAATACTCTCTAATCCAGTCACCATTGTGGTAAATCTCTTCTGCACTCCCTCGAAAACCTCCATAATCTTCCTGTACAAGGAGCGACTAGAACTGCATTAAATACTCCAAATGTGGACTGACAATGGTTTTATAAAGTTGCAAGCTGACTTCATGCCTCTTATATTCAATGCCCCAACCAATGTGGAAGCATACTATACACTTTCTTTACCGTTAGTACTGTGTGGTAGCTAAGGTAAACACTGTACATCCATGTGTATGATGTGTTCATCTATGTCAGATGTGGCACAAAAACCAGGAGTAACTCAAGGGCTCAGACTGCATCACTGGGGAAAAGGAATAGGTGATGTTTCGGGTCGAGACCCTTCTTCAGACTCGAGTCTGAAGAATTGGCGAGACACGAAATGTCACCTATTCCTTCTCTCCAGGGATGCTGTCTGACTCGCCGAGTTACTCCAGCTTTTTGTGTCAATCTTCGGTTTAAACCAGCATCTGCAGTTCCTTCCTACATATCTCAGGTGTGATACTGTTTGAATTAATTCATTGTTTTGCAGCTCAGTGGACAAGTGACAGGATGCTGGCTGCCACAGGCTCCTCTATTCCATTCCCCGGAACTGATAATAAATTCAAAAACTTGCACTGGGACTTCTCGGTTTCTAACAGGAATCTACACGTTATGGGCATGCAAGAAGGAAATATAATCATATATGAAAACTACAAGAATCGAATTAAAGTTGATAGATCAGATGGATCCTTTCAATTAAAAGATGTTGGTAAAGCAGACAATGGCCACTATAAAATGACGGTGGACTTAGACCCACAGAGGACCAGAATTCTAACTCTTGACGTCATTGGTAAGTAACCAGAGGGTTTGTAATTATAACCATATAACCATATAACAATTACAGCACGGAAACAGGCCATCTCGGCCCTACAAGTCCGTGCCGAACAACTTTTTTTCTCCTTAATTATTAATTTAAATGAAATGGTGACAGTGTGCTGAGTCGACATTTTCCAAGCATGAATTTTTTTTTTACTGTATTAATTGCCTTGAAGCTCAATTACTGTAAGTTAAGTTTAGTTCAAGTATACATCATAGAGCATAGAGATCGAGGAGGACAGGTACATAGTTTGTTGAAGGTGGAGATGGGGTGGTCAAAAAGGCTTTTGGCACATTGTCCTTCAACGGTCAGAGTATTGAGTATAGAAGTTGGGAGGTCATGTTGCAGTTACATTGGTGAGGCTGCATTTTAGACTATTGTGTTGAGTTCTGGGCACCATGTTACAGGAAAGATGTTGTCAAGTTGAAATGGGTACACAGAGGATGTACGAGGATGTTGCCAGGTCTCGAGGATATGAGCTTTAGGGAGAGGTTGAGCAGCTGGAACTCTATTCCTTGGAGTACAGGAGGAGGGGTGTCGGGTGAACACACCTCAGCGGCTTGGAATGTCTGGAGCGGCCGCTTCCTCCCCGGAGACCGTGGCTCCGGAAGTCCTCAGGCCGCGCTGACTCTGGAGCTCTCGGATCCCAGGCTCCACGAAGTTTTAAATCAAGCGCCGGCTGCCCGCGGCTGGACGCCCGCAGCCACAGCTCTTCGGAAGTTGGAGTCGGCGGTCACAGCATTCCGGAGCTTACCGCACGGCGACCCGTGTAGGCCATCGCCCGCTCCGTGATGGTGTCCCGGTGCTGTGCCGCCGCCGAAGCTGGGGTTCTGGCCGGTCCCGACAGGAAACGCCGCTCCAGTCCGTTGGTAGGCCGAGAGGAGAGGGCGGAGAAGGAGCTCGGAGGGAAGCCGCCTCTCCGACCAGGTAGGGACTAGGAAATAAAGTTTCTCCTCCCCCGCCCACCACATAAAAGACTAGAAGACCTCCAAAACAAACACTTTTAACACTACAAAAACAAGATTGAACAAATTTTATCCAAATATATCCGCCACTTGTGATAAATGTCTAGCCCAAAAGGCAGCTATAACAGACTCCTTAGTTTCCTGCATAAAACTTTATAGATTTTGGAATGATATTTTTGAAATACTTACAAAATTATTCAAGACAAGAATGGAACCTAATACTGAAATGATTATATTTGGTGTAATGGAAGATGGGAATAAATTGAACACGTCTCAAAATCTATTCCTTAACTATGGTTTAATAATAGCAAAAAAATTAATACTTAAATTTTGGAAGGGTACATCAATACCAACGCTTAAAATGTGGATTGCAAGTATGTTGGACACCGCTCATCTTGAGGAAATGCGATTCCTCCTAATGGATAAATCAGACCAATTCATAACGAGTTGGTCTCCATTCGTCGTTTTTTTGGAATCATATGGTGCAACACAATTGTAAAAAATAACTGTTTCAGGACTGGACGAGGGTTGGTCAAGACTATAAATAATGATCTCCTTTTCTTTTCACTATTTTCTCACTCAACTTTCTTCATTTACTCGTTTTCTTTCTTCACACACTATATATTTCACATCTTTCTATCCATTACTATCTAACTTCTTTTTCTTATTCTCATCTTTTTTCAATGTAACAAAAAAAAAAAAGTTGTACATAAAATGTATTATGAAAATATATATTAGGCACTTTGGTGCCATATGACTGTGCTTACTTCTAATAAAATAAAATATATATTAAAAAAAACCCACTACAAATAAAAAAAAAGTGTGAAAGGACTACAGCTGCTGGCAGGGCAGCCATACTCAACGGCGCCCCCTAAAAAGCTGGCTTATAAGATACCCAAGTGACATAGTGAAAAGTCGATTAGCCGGGCAGGTTCAAACAGTAGCATTGAATCACACAGTGAGAGCACACACACACACACAAGGGTGCTCTGGAAACCCTGTGGCAGACCAATCAGCAAGGGGGATGATCCAAGGAGTGGCCTACCCCCCTGGGACTGCCACACTATCCAGTCAACCGAAAGACTATACATAATTACAATCAAGCAGTCTGCAGTGTACACTTACAGGATGAATGGAATAAAGTTTAGTGCGAGAGAAAGTCTAGTAAAGTCCGAATAAAGACAGTCTGAGGGTCTCCAAAGAGGTAGATGGTAGCTCAGGATCATTCTGGATGGTGATAGGATGGTTCAGTTGCTTGATAACAGCTGGGAAGAAACTGTCCCTGAATCTGGAGATTGGCGTTTCACATTTATGTACATCATTTCAGATGTGAGAAGGATTAGACTCCAGGGTTAGACTAGTCTTTGATGATACATAGAAACATAGAAACATAGAAATTAGGTGCAGGAGTAGGCCATTCGGCCCTTCGAGCCTGCACCGCCATTCAATATGATCATGGCTGATCATCCAACTCAGTATCCCGTACCTGCCTTCTCTCCATACCCCCTGATCCCCTTAGCCACAAGGGCCACATCTAACTCCCTCTTAAATATAGCCAATGAACTGTGGCCTCAACTACCCTCTGTGGCAGAGAGTTCCAGAGATTCACCACTCTCTGTGTGAAAAAAGTTCTTCTCATCTCGGTTTTAAAGGATTTCCCCCTTATCCTTAAGCTGTGACCCCTTGTCCTGGACTTCCCTAACATCGGGAACAATCTTGCTGCATCTAGCCTGTCCAACCCCTTAAGAATTTTGTAAGTTTCTATAAGATCCCCTCTCAATCTCCTAAATTCTAGAGAGTATAAACCAAGTCTATCCAGTCTTTCTTCATAAGACAGTCCTGACATCCCAGGAATCAGTCTGTGAACCGTCTCTGCACTCCCTCTATGGCAATAATGTCCTTCCTCAGATTTGGAGACCAAAACTGTACGCAATACTGGTGGCCTTGCCGAGGCAGCATGGTATAGATAGCGTCAATGGAATGTCACTAATAGACATCATCTTCTTCTTGCGTATGGGTGCACAGACTAAAGTTGTAGGACAACTTGTGCTATTTGATCATTTGTATATACAGGTTGGGTTGATTGCTTTAGTCGAAACAGGGTGGACCACGTGCAGGTTTCAATCTCCCATCCCCATTAATAGACATGAAAAGAATATAATCAGGCTGATGGCAGATGGTGGCTGAGAAATGTGAATCATTATATTGTGGGAGATGTTTGTGAAGTGTCCACCTAACCGAGAGGGCATCGTCCTAAATGGGGTGTGGGAGAGATGGGGGTGAGAACCTCGTGACTTGGTACCAAGACAACAACCTTTCTCTCAATGTCAGCAGGATAAAGGAACTAGTGATCAAGTTCAGAATGGAAGCGGTTCACGTACCCCAGGATGCAATTATGGCGCCGAAGTAGAGATGGTTGAAAATGTTAAGCACGGAGGGGTAAATATCACCAGTGTCTCATCCTGGACCACCCATATCGCAGCAAGGACCAAGAAAGCAGGCCAACACCTCTACCTCTTCAGAAGGCAAAGGAGCATGGCCAGGGTGTTGTGGGTCTCTGATGATGCCGGCTGTCATTTTGAGGCAGCGACTCTTGTTGATCCCTTTCATAAATCTGGAATTACTTTTGTATACTTGAGGTCTAAAAAAGGGCGTTTGTGTCTTGGTTCATTGACTCTCCGCACCATCCATCTCCTGTGATTATAACCCTGAGAACCACACGGCTGTGCTGATCTACAAGGTGCAGAGAGGGAGAGCGACTTCCATTCTGTGGAGCAGAGAAGGAGTTGTCCTCCCAGTGAGCCTACGGGAGGTTGTTGGCCATTTAAAATGTTTGGAGGGACTTGTGAAACGATTGTCCACTATGAATTGATTGTGCTACTAGTGTACTATTAATTTGTCTGATGAGATGCTTATGGTCTTTCGTATGTACTCAGGAAGGACTGTAGTTGTTATCAAAATTTTGATAAAAGGATGGAATGATGAAGCCGAATTTTAGTTAAAAATATAAGAAGATATTAAATTGGTTTCTGGGCTAGCTTACAGCTTATATTTAGTGTCAAATTAGGCTTGCCTTAGGTTGTGGGTGTGTGAGATAATAAATCCTATAACACTGTCTCCCAAGTGACAGGCAGAGGAGAAGCTAGAGAGATAGCTGGTCAAATCTTTGAAGCAAGAGGCAATAAAGCAAATGGCCAATGTTTTTAGTATATCTTGTACCATGTAAACAAAAGGCCTTTGATGTGATGCAATCTGTGGAAACCTTTTCCTGTACCTCTGACATGATTAATGTCTGTGGAATGTGCTAAGGGGACAAAAAAAACCCTATTTAAGGCAATGTAATTCTGTTGTTCAGAGAAGTGGACCGAGGACAGTCGAGTGTCTACATTGGTCACTTAGCTGGAATTCTCGCTCCCTTCCATCGGCCGATGTTAAGTAAAGTTTTGAACTGGTCTACCAAACAGTTTGTGTGGTGTCTGTTTATTAAGAAGCGAACCTGGTTTAGTTGTTATAAAAGTAACTTTTTCACCTACGGCAGTCCCTGTCTGATGGGAATGTAACGTTTATCATTTGGAACGCAGAGAAATCAGACTCTGGCTATTACACGTGTAGCGTGGAAAACCAAGTCAGTCGAACCAACATCACCTACCAGCTGGTCATCGAGGGTAAGTCTGTCACGGTTTTGGCTAAGGTCTATTTCACCCACGTTGTTTATGTTACACAAGAAGCGGCACGGTGGTGCAGCGGTAGAGTTGCTGCCTCACAGCTCGCACGGCGTCAGAGACTCGGGTTTGAGTTACGGGCTATGGGCCGTATGAAATAATACAAGATAAACTTAGGAAGCTGGAATAACTCAGCGGGTCGGACAGCATCTGTGGAGAAAAAGAATAGTTGACATTTCGGGTCGAGACACTTCTTCAGACTGAGAGTCAGGGGAAAGACGTTCTTTAAACATCTGTGTGGAGTTTATAAGTTCTCCCTGTGACCTGCATGGGTTTCCTCCCACACTCAAGATGTACATGTTTGTAGGTTAATTGGCTTGGTATCAATGATAAAAAATATATCCCATGTGTAGGATAGTGTTAATGTGCAGGAATCGGGGGTCGGTGCGAATTCAATGGGCTGAAGAGCCTGTTTCTGCGCTGTATATCTAAACCAAACTAAATAAAACTAAATAACTCCTCCCCACGCTTGTTATCTGACTTTATCAGCATAAGATATCACTCCGTTCTCCCTAGTGTGTTTAACTTCTAGTTTAATTTACAAGTAAGTTTATTGGCCAAGTACTCACAAACAAGGAATTTGCCTCGATACTCCGCCCATAGGTAACAACATGACACACAGTGAAAGTTACAAATGACTCAGTAAACACTAAACATTAATAATAATAAAACATTCATGATAAAATACCGTTGATCAACATGTGAACCAACAAAATTCGAGATCAAAGGGAGGCTACAGATTTTTGGCTATTAAGTAGAGCAACTACTCGTGGATAAAAACTGTTTTTATGTCTGGCTGTGGCAGCTTTGACAGTCCGGAGTTGCCTTCCAGAGGGAAGTGATTCAAAGAGTTTGTGGCCAGGGTGAGAGGGGTCAGGGATGATCTTGCCCGCTCGCTTCCTGGCCCCTGCAGTGTACAGTTCATCAATGGATAGTGAAAGGCCTGGATGGAGTGAATGTGGAGAGGATGTTTGCATTAGTGAAAGAGTATCATCCCTCTCAATTCCATAGTGTACAAGGCCAGCTGCTCCATTCTCTCAGCATATGACAGTGCTGCCATCCCAGGAATTAACCTTGTAAACCTACGCTGCACTCCCTCAATAGCAAGAATGTGCATCCTCAAATTTGGAGATGAAAACTGCACATAATACTCCAGGTGTGGTCTCACTAGGGCCACAATACAATGGCAGAAGGACCTCTTTGCTCCTATACTCAACTCCTCTTGTTATGAAGGCCATTTGCTTTCTTCAGTGCCTGCTGTACCTGCATGCTTACTTTCAATGACTGATGAACAAGGACCCCCAGATCCATTTGTACTTCCTCTTTTCCTAACTTGACACCATTTAGATAGTAATCTTCCTTCCTGTTTTTGTTACCAAAGTGGATAACCTCATATTTATCCACATTAAACCGCATCTGCCCACTCCCCCAACCTGTCCAAGTTACCCTGCATTCTCATAGCATCCTCCTCACAGTTCACACTGCCACCCAGCATTGTGTCATCTGCAAATTTGCTAAGGTTACTTGTAATCCCTTCATCTAAATCATTAATATATATTGTAAACAGCTGCGGTTCCAGCACCGAGCCTTGCGGTATCCCACTAGTCACTGTCTGACATTCTGAATGGGACCCGTTAATCCCTACTCTTTGCTTCCTGTCTGCCAACCAATTTTTTATCCTTGCCAGCACTCTACCCCCAATACAATGTGCCCTAATTTTGCCCACTAATCTCCTATGTGTGACTTTATCGAATGTTTTCTGAAAGTCCAGGTACACTACATCCACTGGCTCTCCCTTGTCCATTTTCCTAGTTACATCCTCAAAAAATTTCAGAATATTAGTCAAGCATGATTTCCCCTTCGTAAATCCATGCTGACTCGGACCGATCCTGTTACTGCTATCTAAATGTGCCGCTGTTTCATCTTTTATGATTGACTCCAGCATCTTTCCCACCGCCGATGTCAGACTAGCTGGTCTATAATTCCGTTTTCTCTCTCCCGCCTTTCTTAAAAAATGGGATAACATTAGCCACCCTCCAATCCACAGGAACTGTTACCAAATTGGAGAGGGTCCAGAGGAGGTTTTCGAGAATGATCCCAGGAATGTGTAGGTTAATGTACGATGAGCGTTAACTGGGGCTTTCTGTACTCACTGGAGTTTAGAAGGACAAGGGGGACCTCATTGAAACTTACCGAATAGTGAACGGCCTGGATGGGGTGAATGTGAGAGGATGTTTCCACCAGTGAAAGAGTCTAGAACCAGAGGACATAACCATCAATAAAAGGACTGACTAACATATTTTGTCCAGCTTTCCCCCCCCCCCCCCCCCCCTGTGTAAAAACAGCGCGGGGACAAACACTACCGCAGATTAAATCACTTACCTGCAGGTCGCGGGTTCAAACTTACCGCGGCGGGGGAACGCTCCACCCCGCCTGTCGTTTCGCAAGTGTAAAAGCGATATGGCACGCATGCGTCCTGGCGGGGTTCTTCACGTAGTCACTCACGTGACTCCGAAGTAAAATTGTCATCCACTTGGCATGAGTGTAAATTGTTCCGTGTGTGTGTGTGCGCGCAGAGACGGCTTCAGCAAATTACTCGCTTCACTTCCATTCAGCAAAAAAAATCCTAGTCCCACCCCTTCAAAAAAAAATGGCCCATAGTTTCTTCTGTGTAAACAGTCCAGTGGGTCGATCCTGGCAGACACGTTCAGTTGATACCACTAAAATATCCAGGGTTAGATCCTGCAGCGTTTTGACATTTTTGGTTTTCTTTCTTCCCCCAACACCCACGGGTCTGGAACGCTGACAATTTGAGGGAATTAATGGAAACAATTTTAACTTAAATCGACTCGTCTAATAGGGTGATTTCACGAAAGGTCACTGGAGCGTAGATCCGCACCCACGTGACCGAAAATCTCAAGTGGAGGACATGCTATACATCCGGTACATGTTAGTGAATGGGAAAACACGCACTTTCCCACCCGTTAAAAACATCGAAAACGGCCATTTTTTGAGCTGCAATTTACTGTGCCAGTCGGAGTGACCGTGAGGCACAGCTACCTAAATTTTCAGTCCAAAAAAAAAGATAGAAACTAAGGTAAATTAAAGAGGGAGCTGAAGGTGCCAATCCAGCGGAAGTGAACAGCCGTGGAGATTTAAAGGTCCAGAATATCGGGAATTATCGCGTTTGCTCGCTGCATTTCATCAATAAAGATAAAAAAGTCAATAATGCCTTACTTTTGATGAAATGCAGCGAGCAAACGCGATAATTCCCGATATTTTGGATCTTTAAATCTCCACGGCAAATGTCCGATAAGCACTTGCGCTGGATTTGCACCTTCAGCTCCCTCTTGAATTTACCTTAGTTTCTACCGGATGTATAGCATATCCTCCACTTGAGATTTTCGGTCACGTGGGTGCGGATCTACGCTCCAGTGACCTTTCGTGAAATCACCCTTTAGGTTCAAATGTAATAGTTGGGACGTCATTTCTCAGTTGTATAAGAAGTTGGCGAGGCCACATTTAATGTATTGTGTTCAGTTCTGGGCACCATATTATAGGAAAGATGTTGTCAAGCTGGAAAGGGTACAGAGAACATTTATTGCGATGTTGCCAGGACTTGAATTACCATATCATACCAGGTCTGAGGTAATATACAGTTAATGTACATTGTGAAATCACCCTATAACAACTTGTTAACTAGTTAACAAATCGTTTGTGTGTGATGGCCGTGCAGCGGTTGTTATACGTGTTCGTTTAAAAAAAATCCGGATGGCGAATTAAAAAAAAATCTTTATTTAACAAAGGCAATTCGTATTTCCGTATGAAATACAGAACATTAGTGCGGGGCCCCCATTAGGCGCGGGGCCCAATTGGGATCAATCGGTCAAATTGGCTTAAGGCCGGCCCTGCCAATCTGTATTTTAAAACCAACTGTTAAACGACAACATACAGTAGGATCGAAAAGTGTCACACTGTCACAGTCGGGTAGTTATAACCATATAACCATATAACAATTACAGCACGGAAACAGGCCATCTCGGCCCTACAAGTCCGTGCCGAACAACATTTTTCCCCTTAGTCCCACCTGCCTGCACTCATACCATAACCCTCCATTCCCTTCTCATCCATATGCCTATCCAATTTATTTTTAAATGATACCAACGAACCTGCCTCCACCACTTCCACTGGGAGCTCATTCCACACCGCCACCACTCTCTGCGTAAAGAAGTTCCCCCTCATATTACCCCTAAACTTCTGTCCCTTAATTCTGAAGTCATGTCCTCTTGTTTGAATCTTCCCTATTCTCAAAGGGAAAAGCTTGTCCACATCAACTCTGTCTATCCCTCTCATCATTTTAAAGACCTCTATCAGGTCCCCCCTTAACCTTCTGCGCTCCAGAGAATAAAGACCTAACTTATTCAACCTATCTCTGTAACTTAGTTGTTGAAACCCAGGCAACATTCTAGTAAATCTCCTCTGTACTCTCTCTATTTTGTTGACATCCTTCCTATAATTGGGCGACCAAAATTGTACATAATACTCCAGATTTGGTCTCACCAATGCCTTGTACAATTTTAACATTACATCCCAGCTTCTATACTCAATGCTCTGATTTATAAAGGCTAGCACACCAAAAGCTTTCTTTACCACCCTATCTATATGAGATTCCACCTTCAAGGAACTATGCACGGTTATACCCAGATCCCTCTGTTCAACTGTATTCTTCAATTCCCTACCATCTACCATGTTATGGTTCTCTAGCCGTGGGGGTAGGGGATTGGGTGGGGGGGGGGAGGGGGGGGGGGGGGGGAGGGAGGGAGTGGGGGAGGGAGGGAGGGGGGGGGGGGGCTCACAAGTGAAATTGCTACATCTAAATCCGGTGCTGGATGCTGCTGCACTCGCTGAGTTTCTACAGCCTTTTTGTCTACCTTCCCTCTTCCAATCAGTTGGGATGTAATGTTAAAATTGTACAAGGCATTGGTGAGGCCAATTCTGGAGTATGGTGTACAATTTTGGTCGCCTAATTATAGGAAGGATGTCAACAAAATAGAGAGAGTACAGAGGAGATTTACTAGAATGTTGCCTGGGTTTCAGCAACTAAGTTACAGAGAAAGGTTGAACAAGTTAGGGCTTTATTCTTTGGAGCGCAGAAGGTTAAGGGGGGACTTGATAGAGGTTTTTTAAAATGATGAGAGGGATAGACAGAGTTGACGTGGAAAAGCTTTTTCCCACTGAGAGTAGGGAAGATTCAAACAAGGGGACATGACATGAGAATTAAGGGACTGAAGTTTAGGGGTAACATGAGGGATGAGGGGGAACTTCTTTACTCAGAGAGTGGTAGCGGTGTGGAATTAGCTTCCAGTGAAGGTGGTGGAGGCAGGTTCGTTTTTATCATTTAAAAATAAATTGGATAGTTATATGGATGGGAAGGGAATGGAGGGTTATGGTCTGAGCGCAGGTATATGGGACTAGGGGAGATTATGTGTTCGGCACGGACTAGAAGGGTCGAGATGGCCTGTTTCCGTGCTGTAATTGTTATATGGTTATATGGTTAATCACCTGCTCTAACATCTTTGGTCCTCAGTCACACCCCCCCCACCCCCCACCTTACCCCTTACCCCTCCCTACCCCTCCCTACCCCTCCCTACCCCTCCCTACCCCTCCCTACCCCTCCCTCTTCCAATCATCGCGCTGATTCATCATGTCCCGCCCCCATTGCCTGCTGCCCGACGTCTCTCTCGTCCAATCAGCTGTCCCACCTCCTCTGTTTCGCAGAAAGCGGAGATTTTGAAATCGGGTGACACAAACTTGGGCGGGGATGTCCCCCCCATCTCTTAAAACCCGGAGTGGGACCCCGGGGAGTGCAGGAGCTCCTCCATGACAATGTACCTTGCCCGGCCGGAGGGTTTACAGTATCGAGGAGTGGGACTCATTTCTCAGGAGAAATTAAAGGACGTTTGTTTTTTAAGGTAGTGGGACTAGGATTGCTTTGCTGAAGCCGCCTCCGCTATAGGACCTTTGGTCTCTGCGCCCACACGGACACACACGTGACAATTTACCCTCATACTAAGTATAAATGCTCCGTGCAGTAGACCAAAGTCGCTATAAGATCTTTGCAGTAGACCAACCCCTCTAGGATCTTTGGTCAGGATTGAACTCGGCCGTGCAGAAGAGCTTCCATGACCACGAGCAAAGATCTTAGAGCTCCACATGACCACGAGTCTCTGGCCCTGCACGGCAGCAACTCCACCGATGTACTGGACAAACCGGGTGTAAAGGTTAGTGGCGAAAGGAGAAGGGTTTCGGCCCGAAACGTTACCTATTTCCTTCGCTCCATAGATGCTGCTGCACCCGCTGAGTTTCTCCAGCATTTTTGTGTGAATTCTGTAAACGGCTTTCCTCACCTATCTTTAATCATTCAGCGTTTAACAAATGTAAAACGCAATTGAATTTCACCCCCGACGGTAAGGAGTGCGCTGCCGGGGGAGAGGGGGTGTGGGGCCCGGGGAGAGGGAGTGTGGGGCCCGGGGAGAGGGAGTGCGCTGCCGGGGGAGAGGGGGTGTGGGGCCGGGGAGAGGGGAGTGCGCTGCCCGGGGAGAGGGAGTGCGCTGCCCGGGGAGAGGGAGTGCGCTGCCCGGGGAGAGGGAGTGTACGGCCCGGGGAGAGGGAGTGTGGGGCCCGGGGAGAGGGAGTGCGGGGCCGGGGGGAGAGGGAGTGCGGGGCCCGGGGAGAGAGAGTGTGGGGCCCGGGGAGAGGGGGTGTGGGGCCCGGGGAGAGGGAGTGCGCGGCCCGGGGAGAGGGAGAGGGAGTGTGCGGCCCGGGGAGAGGGAGAGGGAGTGTGGGGCCCGGGGAGAGGGAGAGGGGAGAGAGGGAGTATGGGGCCCGGGGAGAGGGAGTGTGGGGCCCGGGGAGAGGGACAGGGAGAGGGAGAGGGAGTATGGGGCCCGGGGAGAGGGAGTGTGGGACCCGGGGAGAGGGAGTGTGGGGCCCGGGGAGAGGGAGTGCGCTGCCCGGGGAGAGGGAGTGCGCTGCCCGGGGAGAGGGAGTGCGGGGCCCGGGGAGAGGGAGTGCGGGGCCCGGGGAGAGGGAGTGCGGGGCCCGGGGAGAGGGAGTGTACGGCCCCGGGGAGAGGGAGTGCGCTGCCCGGGGAGAGGGAGTGCGCTGCCCGGGGAGAGGGAGTGTACGACCCGGGGAGAGGGAGTGTGGGGCCCGGGGAGAGGGAGTGCGCTGCCCGGGGAGAGGGAGAGCGCTGCCCGGGGAGAGGGAGTGTGGGGCCCGGGGCAGCGGGGAGAGGGAGTGTACGGCCCGGGGAGAGGGAGAGGGAGTATACGGCCCGGGGATAAGGCCTATTGTGTGTGAGGTTGCGGGGAGGTTAACAATGTTTCTTATTTAATGTCCCTTGTCTAACCATATAACCATATAACAATTACAGCACGGAAACAGGCCATCCCGACCCTTCTAGTCCGTGCCGAACACATAATCTCCCCTAGTCCCATATACCTGCGCTCAGACCATAACCCTCCATTCCCTTTCCATCCATATAACTATCCAATTTATTTTTAAATGATAAAAACGAACCTGCCTCCACCACCTTCACTGGAAGCTCATTCCACACAGCTACCACTCTCTGAGTAAAGTTCCCCCTCATGTTACCCCTAAACTTCAGTCCCTTAATTCTCATGTCATGTCCCCTTGTTTGAATCTTCCCTACTCTCAGTGGGAAAAGCTTTTCCACGTCAACTCTGTCTATCCCTCTCATCATTTTAAAAACCTCTATCAAGTCCCCCCTTAACCTTCTGCGCTCCAAAGAATAAAGCCCTAACCTGTTCAACCTTTCTCTGTAACTTAGTTGCTGAAACCCAGGCAACATTCTAGTAAATCTCCTCTGTACTCTCTCTATTTTGTTGACATCCTTCCTATAATTAGGCGACCAAAATTGTACACCATACTCCAGATTTGGTCTCACCAATGCCTTGTACAATTTTCACATTACATCCCAGCTTCTATACTCAATGCTCTGATTTATAAAGGCTAGCATACCGAAAGCTTTCTTTACCACCCTATCTATATGAGATTCCACCTTCAAGGAACTATGCACGGTTATTCCCAGATCCCTCTGTTCAACTGTATTCTTCAATTCCCTACCATTTACCATGTACGTCCTATTTTGATTTGTCCTGCCAAGGTGTAGCACCTCACATTTATCAGCATTAAACTCCATCTGCCATCTTTCAGCCCATTTTTCCAAATGACCTAAATCACTCTGTAGACTTTGGAAATCCTCTTCATTATCCACAACACCCCATATATTGGTATCATCTGCATACTTACTAATCCAATTTACCACACCTTCATCCAGATCATTGATGTACATGACAAACAACAAAGGACCCAACACAGATCCCTGAGGCACCCCACTAGTCACCTGCAACCCGATAAACAGCCATCCACCATTACCCTCTGGCTTCTCCCATTCAGCCACTGCTGAATCCATCTTGCTATTCCTGCATTTATACCCAACAGTTGAACCTTCTTAACCAACCTTCCATGAGGAACCTTGTCAAAGGCCTTACTAAAGTCCATATAGACAACATCCACTGCTTTACCCTCGTCAATTTCCCTAGTAACCCTCTTCAAAAAATTCAAGAAGATTAGTCAAACATGACCTTCCAGGCACAAATCCATGTTGACTGTTCCTAATCAGACCCTGTTTATCCAGATGCTTATATATGTTATCTCTAAGTATCTTTTCCATTAATTTGCCCACCACTGAAGTCAAACTAACAGGTCAATAATTGCTAGGTTTACTCTTAGAACCCTTTTAAAACAATGGAACAACATGCGCAGTACGCCAATCCTCGGGGACTATTCCCGTTTCTAATGACATTTGAAATATTTCTGTCATAGCCAGAAATATTTCAAATGTCATTAGAAACGGGAATAGTGCTGTGTCACACTCCCTCTCCCCGGGATTATGTGTTCGGCACGGACTAGAAGGGTCGAGATGGCCTGTTTCCGTGCTGTAATTGTTATATGGTTATATGTCCTAGGGAATATCCTGTCAGGACCTGGAGACTTAACCACTTTTCTATTTTTCAAAAGTGTCAGTACTTCTTTTACTTTGAACCTCATAGTATCCATAGCTACTCTACTAGTTTCCCTTACCTCACATAATTCAATATCCTTCTCCTTGGTGAATACTGAAGAAAAAAAGTTGTTCAATATCTCCCCCATCTCGTTTGGCTCTGGCTAGTTAGGCTAGCATACCAAAAGCTTTCTTTACCACCCTTTCTATATGGGATTCCACCTTCAAGGAACTATGCACGGTTACTCCCAGACACCTCTGTTCAACTGTATTCTTCAATTCCCTACCATTTATCATGTACGTCCTATTTTGATTTGTCCTGCCAAGGTGTAGCACCTCACATTTATCAGCATTAAACTCCATCTGCCATCTTTCAGCCCATTCTTCCAAATGGCCTAAATCACTCTGTAGACTTTGGAAATCCTCTTCATTATCCACAACACCCCCTATCTTGGTATCATCTGCATACTTACTAATCCAATTTACCACACCTTCATCCAGATCATTGATGTACATGACAAACAACAAAGGACCCAACACCGATCCCTGAGGCACCCCATTAGTCACCTGCCTCCAACCCGACAAAATTGACACCATTCAGATATTTTTTTTTCCATAAAATTGGATAGCCTCACATTTATCCAGATTAACTGCATCTGCCATGCATCTGCCCACTCACCCAACCTGTCCAAGTCACCCTGCATTCTCATAACATCCTCCTCACAGTTCACACTGCCACGCAGCTTTGTGTTATCTACAAATTTGCTAATGTTACTTTGAATCCCTTCATCTAAATCATTAATATATATTGTAAATAGCTGCGGTCCAGCACTGAGCCTTGCGGTACCCCACTAGTCACGGCCTGCCATTCTGATAGGGACCCATTAATCAATACTCTTTGTTTCCTGTCTCAAAAAAAGTCTATCCATGTCAGCACTCTATCCCCAGTACCATGTGCTCTAATTTTGCCCACTATTCTCCTATGTGGGAACTTATCAAATGCTTTCTGGAAGTCCAGGTACACTACATCCACTGGCTCTCCCTTGTACATTTTCCTAGTTACATCCTCAAAAAATTCCAGAAGATTAAGCATGATTTCCGCTTTGTAAATCCATGCTGACTTGGACCAATCCTGTTACTGCTTTCCAAATGTGCCGCTGTTTGATCTTTTATAATTGACTCCAGCATCTTCCCAACCACTGTTGTCAGGCTAACTGGTCTATAATTCCCTGTTTTTTCTCTCCCACCACTCTTTAAAAAGTGGGATAACATTAGGCAGTAAAGAAAGCGAATGGCATGTTGGCTTTCATAGCAAGAGGATTTGAGTATAGGAGCAGGGAGGTTCTACTGCAGTTGTATAGGGTCTTGGTGAGACCACACCTGGAGTATTGCGTGCAGTTTTGGTCTCCAAATCTGAGGAAGGACATTATTGCCATAGAGGGAGTGCAGAGAAGGTTCACCAGACTTATTCCTGGGATGTCAGGACTGTCTTATGAAGAAAGACTGGATAGACTTGGTTTATACTCTCTAGAGTTTAGGAGATTGAGAGGGGATCTTATAGAAACTTACAAAATTCTTAAGTGGTTGGACAGGCTAGATGCAGGAAGATTGTTTCCGATGTTGGGGAAGTCCAGGACAAGGGGTCACAGCTTAAGGATAAGGGGGAAATCCTTTAAAAAACCGAGATGAGGAGAACTTTTTTTCACACAGAGAGTGGTGAATCTCTGGAACTCTCTGCCACAGAGGGTAGTTGAGGCCAGTTCATTGGCTATATTTAAGAGGGAGTTAGATGTGGCCCTTGTGGCCAAGGGGATCAGAGGGTATGGAGAAAAGGCAGGTACGGGATACTGAGTTGGATGATCAGCCATGATCATATTAAATGGCGGTGCAGGCTCGAAGGGCCGAATGGCCTACTCCTGCACCTAATTTCTATGTTTCTATTAGCTACTCTCCAATCCACAGGAACTGATCATGAATCTATTGAACATTGGAAAATTATCACCAATGTGTCTACAAATTCTAGAGCCACTTCCTTAAGTACCCTGGTATGCAGCCCATCAGGCCCTGGGGATTTATTAGCCTTAATTCCCATCGGTCTACCCAACACCATTTCCCGCCTAATGTGGATTTCCTTCAGTTCCTCCGTCACCCCAGATCCTCTGGCCACTAGTACATCAGGAAATTGTTTGTGTCTTCCTTAGTGAAGACGGATCCAAGACGGACATTTCCCAGCTGTGCGACTATAATCCACTGTAGGATCTCTACAGTTCATCCCAAAGCAACCCTGGCCTCTCCCTATAACTGATATTACTTTGTACCATCAATCCCTCCAGCATCTTTATCTCTGTTTCTCTTCACACAAACACAGTCTGATCTACTGAGTATTTCCATCATCTTCTGTTTTTACTTTGTGTCTCCTCTCTCCCATTTTTCTTTTCCCAGTGTGAATGAAAAGTCATTAACTTGAACTGTTAACTGTTTCTCTGCCTGACCCGCTGAGTGTCGCCACATTTTTTTTTTTATAATGCAATAACGTGCAAAATGCATATGTAGCGGCAGATTTTTCATATCTTTCAGGTAATTAGCACCCTAGCCGCTAATTGTATGACAATGGATAAGGGGAATATCTTCGGTACACGTGCAAGCTGCCTCAGAGACCTTCAGAGTTTCTCCATTCATAAATCTTCAACACACAGTCTTTTGATGAATATTATCTTTATTGTAGATATAAAGCAAGTAAGATACATCCAAGGTTTTTCCGACTTGTTACGCGAATCTTCTTCGAACTCCAGCTCATTACTTCTGATATTAGAAAGCTCCTCGTGTCTCCGTAACAATGACATGCCTTAACCATATAATAATATAACCATATAACAATTACAGCACGGAAACAGGCCATCTCGGCCCTTCTAGTCCGTGCCGAACACATAATCTCCCCTAGTCCCATATACCTGCGCTCAGACCATAACCCTCCATTCCCTTCCCATCCATATAACTATCTAATTTATTTTTAAATGATAAAAACGAACCTGCCTCCACCACCTTCACTGGAAGCTCATTCCACACAGCTACCACTCTCTGAGTAAAGAAGTTCCCCCTCATGTTACCCCTAAACTTCAGTCCCTTAATTCTCATGTCATGTCCCCTTGTTTGAATCTTCCCTACTCTCAGTGGGTAAAGCTTTTCCATGTCAACTCTGTCTATCCCTCTCATCATTTTAAAAACCTCTATCAAGTCCCCCCTTAACCTTCTGCGCTCCAAAGAATAAAGCCCTAACTTGTTCAACCTTTCTCTGTAACTTAGTTGCTGAAACCCAGGCAACATTCTAGTAAATCTCCTCTGTACTCTCTCTTGTTGACATGCTCAACATTGTCGAAGGATTAACCTTCTCCCTCGTCTCTCCAAAACGAATCTAAAAAACTAAACTTCTGCACAAGCAGTTAAGCTGCAAAGACACGTCATAAATCCTACCCACATTATAACGGGCAGTCTAAAATTTAAAGACACATGCCATCCACAATGACATGCAAAACAGGCCAAATGGCCACTACAGCGTAGTTACCAGTGGGAATTATGCTCAATGAAGCATTCACATATTATTTCTGTTTCAAATGAAGTCACAAACTAAACATATTCACCAATCAAGACATGATATATACCACAATGACATGCAGCAACATTACAATACAGTATCTCAACTCTTTTTACACGTTGCAATGAATGCAATTTCTATTATTTCTTTCCATTTCTAAACAAAAATGTGGTTGGATTATTCAACGTATGATCAACCTTGGTGAGACCAAGCGCAGGCTTGGCGATCGCTTCGCACAACACCTCCACTCAGTTCACAACCTGATCTCCCGGTGACTCAACACTTCAACTCCCCCTCCCATTCCGAATCCGACCGTTCTGTCCTGGGCCTCCTCCATGGCCAGAGTGAGGCCCACCGCATATTGGAGGAACAGCAACACCTCATATTTGCTCGGGTAGTTTACACCCCAGCGGTATGAACATTGGCTTCTCTAATTTCAGGTAGTCCTTGCTTTCTCCCTCCTTCCCCACCCATTCCCAGCTCTCCCACAGCCTACTGTCTCCGCCTCTTCCTTTAATTTTCGTGTGTGTCCCCAACATCAATCTGCAGAAGGGTCTTGACCCGAAATGTCCTTAATTCCATCGCTCCATAGATGCTGCCTTACCCGCTGATTTCCTCCAGCTCTTTTGTCTACCAATGGGATCCCACCACTGGCCACATCTTCCCATCTACTCCCCTGTTGGCTTTCCGCACAGGAACAGCAGTACCTCATATTTCGCTTGGGCAGTTTACACCCCTGGTGGTATGAACATTGACTTCTTCAATTTCAGCTAGTGCCTGCTTTCTCCTCCCCTTCCAAGCTCTCCCTCAGCCCACTGTCTCCGCTTCTTCCTTTCTTCTTCCCCCCCCCCCCTCACATCAGTCTGAAGAAGGGCCTCGATCTGAAACGGAGATAAGTTAACCTACTAAGCCAATGCATCTTTGGGATGTGGGAGGAAACCCACAGGCTTGCAGGGAGAATGTGCAAATTCAACACAGACAGTGCCCGAGGGCAGGATCGAACACAGATCTCTGGCATGTGAGGTAACAAGTGTGCCATCTGTGCCGCTATATTTTGTTTTCCAACACACAAAAAATTATTCGTTGATAACTTTGGTTACTAAAAAAATGAAAGTATCCATTTTTAGTCTTAAATCTCCAATTGACGCTATGTTCCCCTTTACAGCTACTGTATGTTCAAGATTAGAGGGCAGTACATTGGCCATAAAGTTGCTGCCTAAAAGTGCCAGAGACCCTGAATTGATCATGAATATGGGTGCTGTCTGTATGGAGTTTGCTCCTTTCCCCTTTGATCACATGGGTTTTCTCCAGGTGCTCTTCTTTCCTTCCACATTCCAAAGGTGTGCAGGAACCTATTTCAGACCCAACCCAAAACGTAATATTTTCCTTTTGTCCAGAGATTCTGTCTGATCTGTTGAGATACTCCAGATTTTTGTGTCTATCTTCAGATTAAACCAGCATCTGCTGTTCCTTCCTACACACACGATACTATACGATAGAACTTTATTAGTCCCAGGAGGGAAATTGTGTGTGGGTGGGATATATATATATATATATATCTCTCACACACACACACACACACACACACACACACACACACACACACACACACACACACACACACACACACACACACACACACACACACACACACACACACACACACACACACACACACACACACACACACACACACACACACACACACACACACTTATACTAAACCAAGTGCAGACCCGTTGGGTCTGTTTCCCCAACGCGTGTTTATGGTGTGTGGGGGGGGGGGGGGGGACTGTGGCATCACGCTCACACTGACCACACCCCAAACACACGGGGGGGGGAGCGTGAGAAGAGAGGAGGGAGGGGAGATGGGGAGGAGGAAAGGGGAGCGATTGGGGAGGGAGAGGAGAGAGGGGAAGGGGAGAGAGAGGGATGGGGAAGGGAGGGGGAGGGGGAGAGGAGGGGGGGAGGGAGGGAAGGGAAGAGGGGGGGGGAGAGGGGTAGCGGGGAGTGGTGCAAGAGAGAGTGGAAGGGGGTGGGTGCGAGGGGAGGAGGGAGATGGAGAGGGGGCAAAGGGAGGAGGGGGTGGGGGGATGAGAAAGGGATGGGGAAGGGGAGAGAATGGTGGGGGAAGGGGAGAGAGAGAGAGAGGAGGGGAAGGAAGAGGGGGAAGAGTGTGGAGTGAGGGTGAGGGGGAGAGTGGTAGGGGGAAGAATGGGGAGGGAAGAGTGGTGAGGGAAAGAGTGGGGGTCAGAAGGGTAGGGGGAGAGGTGGGAGGAGAGAGGGTTGGGGTGGGGAGGGAGAGGGGAGAGAGGGGGAAAGGGAGGAGGAGAGAGGGGTGGGAGAGAGGGGAGGATGGAGGGGAGGGAGGAGGGGGAAGAGTGAGGGATAGGGGAAGAGAGGGGAGGGAGGGCTAGGGGATGGAGATGGGGAGGGGTGAGGGAGATAAGTGCAAGAATGTGGAGGGAAGGGGAGAGGTGTCGGGAGTGGTGGAAGTGGGGTAGGGGGAGTGGTGGAAGAGGGAAAGAGGGGTAGGTGAAGGGGGTGGGAGGATGGGGAGAGGAGGGGGGGGATGGAGGGAGAGGGGGTGGGGGAAAGGAGAGAATTGGAAGAGTACAGAGGGGTAGGGGGAATGGGGCAGGGATAGAGAGGGAAGAGGGAGGGCGGGGAGAGAGGGATGGGGGGGTGGGAGGAGGAGGAGGGAGGGTGAGGGGAGAAGAGGGTGAGGAGGGAGATGGAGAGGGGGTGGGGGGAGAATGGGGGAGGGGGGGGGAGGAGAGAGGGGAGGGGGGGGATGGGAGAGAGAGAGTGTGTGGGGAGGTAGGGGGAGAGGGGAAAGAGTGGGGAGGGGTAGGGGCAGTCCATCTATTCCCTATCACCCCCAATCCTCTTTTCTCTATTCCCACACAGGTGATCACGCGTGTCGACACAGGCTGCGGGTGTGGGGGGGATGGGGGGGGGGGGAGGGGGGGGGCTGGGGCTAGTGCTGGTGCAAAGGCATATGTAAATGAGATCCATTCCTATTGCACATCTGTGAGGGATGGCATTGTGACATCACATGATGGAACGTTCACCAACATTCTATGGGTGAGAGCTGTTTTTTTTTTAACATTTTGACATTTTGGGGGTGGGATTTTATTTTTAAAATGTGGACTTAAACACGACAAAATAATGAGGAGTGTAAAAGTGAAATCTCTACCGAAATGGAAAAAATGACGAGATTTGAGCATGGAGTGTTGGCGGACCAAGGGGAGATTATGTGTTCGGCACGGACTAGAAGGGTCGAGATGGCCTGTTTCCGTGTTGTAATTGTTATATGGTTATATGGTTAATCAAAGGGCTATAATCTAATGATAGGATAATGAAATTCTTGCTTGCTGCAGCACAACAGAATATGTGAACATAATACAGAACAGGAGATAAAAGTTCAGTGTGTTTATATATATATATATGGTCTATGGTATATAAACACACTGAACTTTTATCTCCTGTTCTGTATTATGATATCTCCTGTTCTATATATATATATATATATGTAAACATAATACAGAACAGGAGATAAAAGTTCAGTGTCCTTATATACCATAGACCATATATATATACACACACACACACACAGGCTGTTATTGTTCAGCCCTCCACCACCTTCAAATATATTTAAATACCATTTAGAATATTTATGGAGGACCAGGAAACCAGAAGCAAGAGTTACTCCAGGGAGTTACTCCGGATCCAGGGTCAGGGAGTGATTTTGGTTTTCAGCAGTCGCAGCGAGGGGGGAGGATGTGTTGGCCGTAGCAGTGCGCTTGTGCAAGGCGGCCTGTCGTGCCGGCGGATGAGGAGCGAGCGGAGAACGGAGACCTGGCGGCCCAGACACGGATACGGATGGCGGGCGTAGACGGAGAGTGACAGAGAGAGAGAGAGATAGAGTGGGGGGGCCGCCCAGAGTTGAACGGCAGGTGTCCTGGGCAGGTACCATACATGGTAAATGGTAGGGAATTGAAGAATACATGGTAAATGGTAGGGAATTGAAGAATGTAGGTGAACAGAGGGATCTGGGAATAACTGTGCACAGTTCCCTGAAAGTGGAATCTCATGTAAATAGGGTGGTAAAGAAAGCTTTTGGTGTGCTGGCCTTTATAAATCAGAGCATTGAGTATAGAAGTTGGGATGTAATGTTAAAATTGTACAAGGCATTGGTGAGGCCAATTCTGGAGTATGGTGTACTAATTATAGGAAGGATGTCAACAAAATAGAGAGAGTACAGAGGAGATTTACTAGAATGTTGCCTGGGTTTCAGCAACTAAGTTACAGAGAAAGGTTGAACAAGTTAGGGCTTTATTCTTTGGAGCGCAGAAGGTTAAGGGGGGACTTGATAGAGGTTTTTAAAATGATGAGAGGGATAGACAGAGTTGACGTGGAAAAGCTTTTCCCACTGAGAGTAGGGAAGATTCAAACAAGGGGACATGACTTGAGAATTAAGGGACTGAAGTTTAGGGGTAACATGAGGGGGAACTTCTTTACTCAGAGAGTGGTAGCTGTGTGGAATGAGCTTCCAGTGAAGGTGGTGGAGGCAGGTTCGTTTTTATCATTTAAAAATAAATTGGATAGTTATATGGATGGGAAGGGAATGGAGGGTTATGGTCTGAGCGCAGGTATATGGGACTAGGGGAGATTATGTGTTCGGCACGGACTAGAAGGGTCGAGATGGCCTGTTTCCGTGCTGTAATTGTTATATGGTTATATGGTCCTGCCTGGGCCGGAGGCAGCCTAGTTTCAGCCTATGAAGCCGAGTGCTAAAACCGGCTCTACGAGGCCCTCCTAGATATCGAGGCCCTAAGCTTAAGCTTATCAAGCATATACATAAATCTGGCCCTGGGAGGCATGGGCTACTAATAAGCAGCTGGGATCAAGTGTATCACTGGAAGGAGTTTTGGGAAGTTAGGAGCAAGCTTAACTAGCAAATCAGGAAGGCAAAAATGGGACACGAGGTAGCTCTAGTAGACAGCATTAAGGATAATCCCCAGAGATTTTACAAGTACAAAAATGGAAAAAAGGGTAACCAGTGAGAGAGCGAGTGGGGCCCCTCAGGAATCAAAGTGGTCAACTCTCTGTTGAGCCGCAGGAGATGGACAAGGTCCTCAATGAGTATTTCTCCTCTGTTTTTACCATGGAGAAAGACAGGAAGACTGAGGAACTTGAGGAAGTTAATGGAAATGCCTCGAGAACAGTCAGTGTTTCAATCAAAGAGGAGCTGAAGGTCCTGACTTGTATGAAGGTGGATAAATATCCAGATCAGATATATCCAGGGCCTGATCAGGGCACTGTGGGAAGCTGGAGGGAAAATTACGGGAGCCCGGGCTGAAATTTATAAGTCATCATTAAATACAGGAGAGGTGCCGGAAGACTGGAGGGTGACAAATGTTGTGCCTCTATTCAAGAAGAGCTGCAGGAAAACGGCTGGGAACTATAGGCCAGTGAGCTTAATATAGCAATGTTACAAAATTTTGAGATTTTAAAAATCAAGTCTGCAATTTATCCCATCAGATAAAGCATAACAATAAGTTTAATTTGACACCAAATTCACTTTCATATCTCAAGTATTAAAAAAGTTATGGCCATTTCCATACTCGGAAATTAGCATCTTGTTCCCTATTGATTTTCAATGGACATTACAAAAAAGCTGTGATCTTGGATAGTCAAACGCCCATTTCTTAAGGAAAGATTAACATTTTTAAATAGCCTAAATGTCCAAATAATATTCACAAATAATTCACAATATAACATGATTTTTATATCTAATTTACATTAATTTATAGGCCAAATGGAAGGAATTTAGTGTTCAATTGCTGTAAATAAATGCCCATTTAAATCGGCTTTCTAGTGGGTTCATGTGAACGCACTGGTTTAGAACGTTCACATCGCGCTGGATTAGTGCCCTCAAATGCCGCGAAAAATACTGCGGGATATAAAAAGCCCAAAATGAACTACTCGCTATAGATAACTTGATATACAGGGGGTTATATATATGCCCCATTTAATGTAAAAATAAGGTACATACCTTTAATTGTTTGCTTTATAAAACCCTGGGGCTGCGAGAGGTTGCGGAATGAGAGAGTAATTTTAAAACTGTTATAACTATATTATCGAGGCCTATAAAACTAATAATACCTTTTGCGACCGGGTCTTGCAGCGATTTTTCGTTAACGATTTACTAGGCTGAACATCTGCGATTAGAACAGCCTAATAAAAATCGCGTTTTAAACCCGCCCCCTCCAAACAGCGCCAAAATCGCGGACATGGCTGTGGGCAGATTCCCAATGACGATTCAGGTAGGTTTTGTAACATACCTACTTAATATCTGTATTTGGAAAGTTTCTGGCGAGTATTATGAGGGATAGGCTACACATGCATTTAGATGAACTAGGGATAGTCAGCATGGTTTTGTTCAAATGCAGTTGATGCAGATGGAGATGTAGTCCTTGCACCTCCACCTTTATCCTTTGTCTCCTTTACCACACTAGTATTTGCCGTATCTTATGGGCTCTAATCTTTTCAACCAGTCTTCCGTGTGTGGGTCCTTGTTGAAGGCCTTGCAGAAGCCCATGTAAATCATATCAGCAGCACTGCCCCCTCATCAATAAACCAGTCCCGCCCAAAACACCATCACCCCATTCCCTCCACATATGCCTAGCAATGTTACAAAATTTTGAGATTTTAAAAATCAAGTCTGCAATTTATCCCATCAGATAAAGCATAAAAAGAAGTTTAATTTGACACATAATTCATTTCATATCTCAAGTATTTAAAAAGTTATGGCCATTTTCATACATATTAGCATCTTGTTCCCTATTGATTTTCTATGGACATAACAAAAAAGCTGTGATCGTGGACAGTCAAAAGCCCATAACTTTCTTTAAAATTAAGAGAACTGAATGAAATTTTCAGTTATCATAAATTGAAGCATTCAGAAACAAATATAAAATAATCTTACTTGGATAACCTGAAATTAAAGCATATAATTAGTTGGTTACCCAATTGTAGCTAATTTCAAACTTAAGTTACTAGATCTAAACATCTATCAATTTCTTAATAAATGATTAACATTTTTAAATAGCCTAAGTGTCTAAATAATATTCATAAATAATTCACAATAAAACATGATTTTTAAATCTCATTTACATTAATTTATAGGTCAAATGGAAGGAATTTAGTGTTCAATTGCTGTAAATTAAAGTCAATTTAAATCGGCTTTCTAGTGGGATCCTGTGAACGCGCTGGTTTAGAATGTTCACATTGCGCTAGATTTGTGCCTTCAAATGCCCAGAAAAATACTGCGGGATATAATGGGGCCCAAATTAGCTACTCGCAACATTAAACTTTGTATAAAAGGATCTTAAGAAGCCCTTTTTTAACGTAAAAATAAACAGCCTACCTTCTGTTGTTCCCTGTATGAGATCCGACCCGTTGTCGGCGGTCGGGGGTTTAGAGGTTAATTTTTAACCTACTATAACAAGTAAAGAAAGCCCATAAACTAAAAATAGCTCTACGGAATCTTCCAGTGGAATTTTCGTTAATAATGGCTGAAAGGCTAGGCTGAAAAACCTCGATTTGAACAGCCTAGGGAAATCGCGTTTTAAACCCCCCCCCCCCCCCCCCCCCCCCCCCCCCCCCCCCCCCCCCCACCCCCCCCCCCCCCCCCCCCCCCCCCCCCCCCCCCCCTCCAAACAGCGCCAAAATCACGCACACGGGCTGGGACAGATTTTCAGCGATGCTTCAGGTAAGCTTTGCAACATACCTAATATGCCCGACCCTCTGAGTTCCTCTCATCTAAATATTAATTATAATGTGTGCAATGTATGATATATTGCTCCGTTTCCTTCTCTCAGTTCTCAGATGAAGTTACCAGGCTACCTTTGTGACCCTATTCCGTTATTTGAATAAGCTGACAGCACCAGCTCCTCTACATAATGATGATCTTCGGCTACTCTATCCTCCTTCTCAGCAACAGAGTTTCAGGTAAAATTACTTCTGAGTCTCTAAGTAGGCGGTGACTGCAATCTGGCTCAAGACTGTTCAAGTTGGGGGGCGGGGGAATGCATTCGTAGAAATATAATTCTAAATTACAAACTTCTATCAGGTATTCCCTCAGCTGCGAAAAACCAGAGAAAAAAATTGACTTTACTACCTGGTAGTATGCTTTCTACTGTGCATCTGTAGACGATGATAAGAGTTATTGGAGATAGACTGGACTTGTCCTTTGTTGTCCCAACAGGAACAATTGTTGGTGATATTTAGTTTAGTTTAGTTTAGAGATATAGGACGGAAACAGGCCCTTCGGCACACCGAGTCCACGCAGACCAGCAATCCCCGTGCATTAACACTTTCCAGCACAAACTAGGGACAATTTACATTTATACCCAGCTAATTAACCTACAAACCTGTGAGCCTTTGCAGTGTGAGGGGAAACTGAAGATCATGAGAAAACCCCCTACGGGGAGAATGTACAAGCACCGTACGGATAGCAGCCATAGTCAGGATCATACCCAGGTCTCTGGCGCTATAAGGCAGCAAATCCACCACTGTGCCACCATGCTGGCCTTTACACCCAGGAAGATGAAGTTTCAACCATTTCCACTTCAGCACCATTGATGCTGATTGGGCATGTTCTTCCTGAAGTCAAACATAGAAACATAGAAATTAGGTGCAGGAGTAGGCCATTCGGCCCTTCGAGCCTGCACTGCCATTCAATATGATCATGGCTGATCATCCAACTCAATATCCCGTACTTGCCTTCTCTCCATACCCTCTGATCCCCTTAGCCACAAGGGCCACATCTAACTCCCTCTTAAATATAGCCAATGAACTGGCCTCGACTACTCTCTGTGGCAGAGAGTTCCAGAGATTCACCACTCTCTGTGTGAAAAAAGTTCTTCTCATCTCAGTTTTAAAGGATTTCCCCCTTATCCTTAAGCTGTGACCCCTTGTCCTGGACTTCCCCAACATCGGGAGCAATCTTCCTGCATCTACCCTTAAGAATTTTGTAAGTTTCTATAAGATCCCCTCTCAATCTCCTAAATTCTAGAGAGTATAAACCAAGTCTATCCAGTCTTTCTTCATAAGACAGTCCTGATATCCCAGGAATCAGTCTGGTGAACCTTCTCTGCACTCCCTCTATGGCAATAATGTCCTTCCTCAGATTTGGAGACCAAAACTGTACGCAATACTCCAGGTGTGGTCTCACCAAGACCCTGTACAACTGCAGTAGAACCTCCCTGCTCCTATACTCAAATCCTTTTGCTATGAAAGCTAACATACCATTCGCTTTCTTCACTGCCTGCTGCACCTGCATGCCTACTTTCAATGACTGGTGTACCATGACACCCAGGTCTCGCTGCATCTCCCCTTTTCCTAGTTGGCCACCATTTAGATAATAGTCTGCTTTCCTGTTTTTGCCACCAAAATGCATAACCTCACATTTATCAATAACTAGCTCTTTTGCCTTGTTAACTCTGAGGGAGAGGATGTTGTCAAAAACCATGCCCCACACATCTCTTTTAAACTTTGCCCCCCCTCACCTTAAAGTTAAGTCCTCTAGTCTTTGACATTTCCACCTGGGGAAAAAAAGGTTCTGACTGTCTGCCCTATCAATGCCTCCCACTATTTAAGATACTTCAATCAGCTTCTAATGCGCCAAAGAAAATAATCTAAGTTTGTCCAATATTGTCTGATAGCTAATACTCTCTAATCCAGTCACCATTGTGGTAAATCTCTTCTGCACTCCCTCGAAAACCTCCATAATCTTCCTGTGCAAGGTGCGACTAGAACTGTATTAAATACTCCAAATGTGGACTGACAATGGTTTTATAAAGTTGCAAGCTGACTTCATGACTCTTATACTCAATGCACCAACCAATGTGGAAGCATACTATACACTTTCTCTACTGTTAGTACTGTGTGGTAGCTAAGGTAAACACTGTACATCCATGTGTGTGATGTGTTCATCTATCTCAGATGCGGCACAAAACCCTGGGGTAACTCAAGGGCTCAGACTGCATCACTGGGGAAAGGAATAGGTGATGTTTCGGGTCGAGACCCTGCTTCAGACTCTGGAATCTTCAGGAGTCTGAAGAAGGGTCTTGTCCCGAAATGTCACCTATTCCTTTTCTCCAGAGATGCTGTCTCACTCGCTGAGTTACTCCAGCTTTTTGTGTCAATCTTCGGTTTAAACCAGCATCTACAGTTCCTTCCTACATATCTCAGGTGTGATACTGTTTGAATTAATTCATTGTTTTACAGCTCAGTGGACAAGTGACAGGATGCTGGCTGCCACAGGCTCCTCTATTCCATTCCCCGGAACTGATAAGGAATTTAAAAATGTCCACTGGGACCTCTCGGTTTCCAACCAGAATCAACACGTTCTGGACATGCAAGAAGGAAATATCATCATATATGAAAACTACAAGAATCGAATTCAAGTTAACAGTTCAGATGGATCCTTTCAATTAAAAGATGTTGGTAAAGCAGACAGTGGCCGCTATAAAATGACGGTGGACTTAGACCAACCGAGGACCAGATTTCTAACTCTTGAAGTCATTGGTAAGTAACCAGAGGGTTTGTAATTATTTGAATGAAATGGTGACAGTGTGCTGAGTCGACATTTTCCAAGCATGATTTTTTTTTTCCTGTATTAATTGCCTTGAAGCTCAATTATTGTAAGTTGAGTTTGGTTCATAGAAACAGGCACTTTGGCACCGAGACCGCATCGGCCAGTGATTCCATTAACACTACCCTGCACACACTGGGGACAATTTTAGATTTACGCCAAAACAAATCAACTACAAACCTGTCCATATCTTGTGTGTGAGAAGAAACCAAAGATCTCTGAGAAAACCCACGGGGAGAAGGTGCAGGTCCCGGGGAGAACTAGCACCCATAGTCAAGATCAAACCCGGGTCTCTGGCACTGTAAGGCAGTAGCTCTACCGCTACGCACCGTACTGCCCTTCCTGATCTGAAGCAATGTTGCATGTGACAGAAAAACAAAATGTAATAAATATTTGTGCTTGATCCCAAATATCTGTGGGTAAGCCTTGCTTTCTCACCACCACGCATTTCCACTCTCAATTTTGCCATCTTTTCTCACACCAACTCAGCATCCAGTTCAGATCCGTTTAGTTTATTGTAACGTGTACTGAGGTACAGTGAAAAGCTTTTGTTGCGTGCTAACCAGTTAGCGGGAAGACAAAATATGATTACAATCCAGCCATCCACAGTGTACAGATACATATAACCATATAACCATATAACAATTACAGCATGGAAACAGGCCATCTCGACCCTTCTAGTCCGTGCCGAACACATAATCTCCCCTAGTCCCATATACCTGCGCTCAGACCATAACCCTCCATTCCCTTCCCATCCATATAACTATCCAATTTATTTTTAAATGATAAAAACGAACCTGCCTCCACCACCTTCACTGGAAGCTCATTCCACACAGCTACCACTCTCTGAGTAAAGAAGTTCCCCCTCATGTTACCCCTAAACTTCAGTCCCTTAATTCTCATGTCATGTCCCCTTGTTTGAATCTTCCCTACTCTCAGTGGGAAAAGCTTTTCCACGTCAACTCTGTCTATCCCTCTCATCATTTTAAAAAACCTCTATCGTCCCCCCTTAACCTTCTGCGCTCCAAAGAATAAAGCCCTAACTTGTTCAACCTTTCTCTGTAACTTAGTTGCTGAAACCCAGGCAACATTCTAGTAAACCTCTACCTCCTCAGAAGGCAAAGGAACGTGGTTTGGGTGTTGTGGGTCTCTGATGATGCCGGCTGTCATTTTGAGGCAGCGACTGTTGTTGATCCCTTTCATAAATCTGGAATTACTTTTGTATACTTGAGGTCTAAAAAAGGTTCTTGGCTCATTGACTCTGTTGTTCTCCAGATCCTCTCTCCACACCATCCATCTCCTGTGAATACAACCCTGAGAACCACATGGCTGTGCTGAACTGGACGGTGCAGAGAGGGAGAGCGACTTCCATTCTGTGGAGCAGAGAAGGAGTTGTCCTCCCAGTGAGTCCATGGCAGTCCCTGTCTGATGGGAATGTAACGTTTATCATTTGGAACGCAGAGAAATCAGACTCTGGCAATTACACGTGTAGCGTGGAAAACCAAGTCAGTCGAACCAACATCACCTACCAGCTGGCCATCGAGGGTAAGTCTGTCACGGTTTTGGCAAATGTCCATTTGACCCACATTGTTGAAGCTGCACAAGAAGCAGCGGTAGAGTTGCTGCCTCACAGCTCGCACGGCGTCAGAGACCCAGGTTCAATCCTGGCTACGGACCATATTAAATCTATATTACTAAAACTCTGATCTTGGCCGCTTTTGGTCCGCTGTGCTGCGATTTCCGACAGAATGCCGCCACCTACGGCCGTCATTTTTGGCCACCTCCGCCTTCCGGGTTCCGGAGGATCTTTCCCATCGATGAAAAATCAGAGAGATATTAACGTTTCTAAAAAATTCCCCATTCTCTCTGCTGGTGGCAGGGGGAGGGACTATAAAACCCGGAAGTGTAGTGCCTCACTCAGTCTCTGACAGACCAAGGAAGTGAGAGGGTCATGGCTTACTGAGATGCGAATAACACTGAACGCACATCTACTCCACGGTGAGTCCCCTCGATGCGGCTCTAAAGTGGCTGCAGCCCAATTGTTTGCTTCACCTTTTTAAAATCTTTGTGTTCACAAAATGAATTTTGGTTGTCGGGTGGCTGCAGCCCAATTGTTTACCTCGCCTTTTTAAAAGGTTTGTGTTTACAAAATGGACCTTCGACCCACAACACCCATACTAGCGCAATTGAAAGCCCCCCCCCCCCTCCATCTGGCGTGCAATATTGGAATTGGTGCAGGGGTGGAATATTGCGTTGGTGACCAGCCCTCCTGTGTGATGCTGGGACCCAACGGGTCCCACTTTGTCTAGTAATACAAGATAGAAACATAGAAAATAGGTGCAGGAGTAGGCCATTCGGCCCTTTGAGCATGCACTGCCATTTGATATGATCATGGCTGATCATCCAACTCGGTATCCCATCCCTGCCTTCTCTCCATACCCCCTGATCCCTTTAGCCACAAGGGCCACATCGAACTCCCTCTTAAATATAGCCAATGAACTGGCCTCAACTACCTTCTGTGGCAGAGAATTCCACAGATTCACCACTCTCTCTGTAAAAAATGATTTTCTCATCTCGGTCCTAAAAGACTTCCCTCTTATTCCTTAAACTGTGACCCCTAGTTCTGGACTTCCACAACATCGGAAATAATCTTCCTGCATCTAGCCTGTCCAACCTCTTAAGAATTTTGTAAGTTTCTATAAGATCCCCCCTCAATCTTCTAAATTCTAGCGTGTACAAGCTGAGTCTATCCAGTGTTTCTTCATATGAAAGCCTTGCCATGCCAGGAATCAGTCCGGTAAACCTTCTCTGTGCTCCCTCTATGGCAAGAATGTCTTTCCTCAGATTAGGAGACCAAAACTGTACGCAATACTCCAGGTGTGGTCACACCAAGACCCTGTACAACTGCAGTAGAACCTCCCTACTCTTATACTCTAATCCTTTTGCTATGAATGCTAACATACCATTTGCTTTCTTCACTGCCTGCTGCACCTGCATGCCTACTTTCAATGACTGGTGTACCATGACACTCAGGTCTCGTTGCATCTCCCCTTTTCCTACTCGGCCACCATTCAGATAATAGTCTACTTTCCTGTTTTTGCTACCAAAGTGGATAACCTCACATTTATCCACATTATACTGCATCTGCCATGCATTTGCCCACTCACCCAACCTATCTAAGTCACCTTGCAGCCTCCTAGCATCCTCCTAACAGCTAACACTGCCCCCCAGCTTCGTGTCATCTGCAAACCTGGAGATGTTGCCTTCAATTCCCTCATCCAGATCATTAATATATATTGTAAATAGCTGGGGGCCCAGCACTGAGCCTTGCGGTACCCCACTAGTCACTGCCTGCCATTCTGAAAAGGACCCGTTTACTCCTACTCTGCTTCCTGTTTGCCAGCCAGTTCTCTATCCACATCAATACTGAACCCCAATACAGTGTGCTTTAAGTTTGCATAATCTCTTAAGTGGGACCTAGTCGAAAGTCTTCTGAAAGTCCAGATATAACACATTCACTGGTTCTCCCTTATCCACTCTCCTAGTTACATCCTCGAAAAATTCTATAAGATTCGTCAGACATGATTTCCCTTTCATAAATGCATTTCGTTGTCTCTGTACTGTACACTGACAATGACAATTAAAATTGAATCTGAATCTGAATCTGAATAAATCCATGCTGACTTTGTCCAATGAATTCACCACTTTCCAAATGTGCTGCTATCCCATCTTTAATAACTGACTCCAGAATTTTCCCCACTACCGATGTTAGACTAACTGGTCTGTAATTCCCCGTTTTCTCTCTCCCTCACTTTTTAAACACAAAAAGCTGGAGTAACTCAGCGGATCAGACAGCATCTCTGAAGAAAAGGATTCAGGTCGAGACACTTCTTCAGACTGAGAGTCAGGGGAAAGGTGTTCCTTAATCATCTGTAAGGAGTTTGTACATTCTCCCCGTGACCTGCAAGGATTTCTTCCCACACTCTAGATGTACATGTTTGTAGTTTGATTGGATTGGTATCAAAGTTAAAAAATAAATCTCTAGTGTAGGATAGTGTTAATGTGCAGGGATCGATGGTCGGTGCATACTCGATGGTTGAAGAGCCTGTTTCTGCGTAGTATATCTAAACTAAACTAAATAAAACTAAAGAACCCCTCCTCACTATTGTTATTTGACTTTATCAGCATAAGATATCATTCCGTTCTCCCTAGTGTGTTTAACTTCCAGTTGCAGAGATTCAACACGGAAACATGGGCTTCTGTCCACTGAGTCTGCACCGACCAGGGATCCCCACACACTAACACTATCCTACACACGAGGGACAATTTACAATTATACCAAAGTCCATTAACCTACAAACCTCCACGTTTTTGGAGTGTCGGAGAAAACCCACGCTGGTCACGGGGAGAACGGACAAACTCCATGCTGACAAGGACCCGTAGTCCTGAACGAACCCGGGGTCTCTAGCACTGTAAGGCAGCAACTCAACCACTGCGCTATCATGCAACCCAAGTTGTGAAGGTCTATTGCCCAGATGATGGCCATTTGTCCCATGTTGATGTTTATTCTACACAAGAGTACTGTAGAGTACAGAGGAGATTTACTAGAATGTTGCCTGGGTTTCAGCAACTAAGTTACAGAGAAAGGTTGAACAAGTTAGGGCTTTATTCTTTGGAGCGCAGAAGGTTAAGGGGGGACTTGATAGAGGTTTTTAAAATGATGAGAGGGATAGACAGAGTTGACGTGGAAAAGCTTTTCCCACTGAGAGTAGGGAAGATTCAAACAAGGGGACATGACATGAGAATTAAGGGACTGAAGTTTAGGGGTAACATGAGGGGGAACTTCTTTACTCGGAGAGTGGTAGCTGTGTGGAATGAGCTTCCAGTGAAGGTGGTGGAGGCAGGTTCGTTTTTATCATTTAAAAATAAATTGGATAGTTATATGGATGGGAAGGGAATGGAGGGTTATGGTCTGAGCGCAGGTATATGGGACTAGGGGAGATTATGTGTTCGGCACGGACTAGAAGGGTCGGGATGGCCTGTTTCCGTGCTGTAATTGTTATATGGTTAGATGGTTAAGAGCCCTTCTCCACACTTGTTATCTGTCCTTATCAGCGTATGTCACTCTACACTCCCAAGTACTCTCCAGACATATAATATTTCCCTGAATTCTAATTGAAATGGATGACTATCTTATTATTAGTGTCATCGAGAGATACAGTGTGGAAACAGGCTCTTCGGCCCAACTTGGCCACCTGTCCCAGCTACACTCGTCCCACCTGCCTACGTTTGGTCCATATCCCTCCAAACTTGTCCTATCATGTACCTGTCCAACTGTCTCTTAAATGTTGGGATAGTCCCTGCCTCAACTACCTCCTCTGGCAGCTTGTTCCATACACCCACCACCCTTTGTGTGAAAAAGTTACCACTCAGATTCCTCTTAAATCTTTTCCCCTTCACCTTCAACCTGTGTCTTCTGGTCCTCGATTCACTTATTCTGGGCAGGAGACTCAATTCCTCTCATGATTTTATACACCTCTATAAGATCACCCCTCATCCTCTTGCTCTCCAAAGAATAGAGTCCCAGCCTCACCCTCTCCCTATAGCTCAGACCCAGCAGGTCACGGGGAGAACGTACAAACTCCATACAGACAGCACCCGTAGTCAGGATCAAACCCGGGTCTCCATCGCTGCAAGCTCTGTGAGCAGCAACTCTACCGCTGTGCTACCATGCATTGTGCTCCATGCACCTGCAACAATAGCCGTGGTTCACCGCTGCGAGTAGATAAGACTGCACTGAGAACTTCTGAAACATAGAAACATAGAAATTAGGTGCAGGAGTAGGCCATTCGGCCCTTCGAGCCTGCACCGCCATTCAATATGATCATGGCTGATCATCCAACTCAGTATCCCGTACCTGCCTTCTCTCCATACCCCCTGATCCCCTTAGCCACAAGGGCCACATCTAACTCCCTCTTAAATATAGCCAATGAACTGGCCTCAACTACCCTCTGTGGCAGAGAGTTCCAGAGATTCACCACTCTCTGTGTGAAAAAAGTTCTTCTCATCTCGGTTTTAAAGGATTTCCCCCTTATCCTTAAGCTGTGACCCCTTGTCCTGGACTTCCCTAACATCGGGAACAATCTTCCTGCATCTAGCCTGCCCAACCCCTTAAGAATTTTGTAAGTTTCTATAAGATCCCCTCTCAATCTCCTAAATTCTAGAGAGTATAAACCAAGTCTATCCAGTCTTTCTTCATAAGACAGTCCTGACATCCCAGGAATCAGTCTGGTGTACTGTCTCTGCACTCCCTCTATGGCAATAATGTCCTTCCTCGGATTTGGAGACCAAAACTGTACGCAATACTCCAGGTGTGGTCTCACCTCATGGTGAAACTTTGTCTGCGCCAGAAATGTGGCCACTCTTTGTGCATTGCCCAGGGGAAGTCTGCTGTATAATTACAGATTGTAGACCAAAATCAAAGAACTTCATTGTACCTAGATATGTGACTATTAAATATCACTGAATTGAATGAAAAACATGATACATACGAAGTCAGAGTCAGAGTCAATTTAATTGTCATTTGGACCCCTGGAGGTCCAAACGAAATGCCGTTTCTGCAGCCATACATTACACACAAATAGACCCCAGACACAACATAATTACATTTTACATAAACATCCATCACATAGCTGCAGGGAAGTCTTCTCTGCATCATGGACATTTAAATTTACAAGATGTAACCAAAGGTGATTTATTTTGTTGTAGATCATGAACCCAATCCCAGATCTCAGGATGGATTGTACCTGACCATTATCGTAGTGATCACAGTGGTTCTCGTGTTTATCTCTCTGTTGGTACTTGGTGAGTATTCATTCTCTGGTTTCCAGCCCTGCTGTACACTTTGCTACACTGTTTTCCATCTGTCTTCCAAGATGAGAGGCTCCGAATTCTGCACTCGTTACTTGAAGGTTGAGTCACAGGTAGATAATGTGGTCAAAAAGGCATTTGGCTCTTTGGCCTTTATCAGTCAAAGGATTGAGTATTGAAGTTGGTCATGTTGTAGTTGCATAAGTCCGCATTTTGAATATTGTGTTCAGTTCTGGGTACCATGTTATAGGAAAAATATTGTCAAGCTTGAAAGGGTTCAGAAAAGATTTACGAGGATGTTGCCAGGACTAGAGTGTGTGAGCTATAGGGAGAGGTTGAGTAGGCTGGGCCTCTATTCCATGGAGCGCAGGAGGATAAGGGGTTATCTTATGGAGGTGTATAAGAGGAATAGATCAGGTAGATGCACAGAGTCTTTTGCTCAGAGTAGGGGAATCGAGGAACAGAGGACATAGGTTCAAGGTGAAGGGGAAAAGATTTAAGATTTAATAAACTTTTTCACACAAAGGGTGGTAGGTGTATGGAACAAGCTGCCGCAGGAGGTGGTTGAGGCTGGGACGATCCCATCGTTTAAGAAACAGTAGGACAGGTAGATGGATAGAACAGGTTTGGAGGGATATGGACCAAGTGAAAAAGTTACTTTTATAACTACTAAACCAGGTTCGCTTCTTAATAAACAGACACCACACAAACTGTTTGGTAGACCAGTTCAAAACTTTACTTAACATCGGCCGATGGAAGGGAGCGAGAATTCCAGCTAAGTGACCAATGTAGACACTCGACTGTCCTTGGTCCACTTCTCTGAACAACAGAATTACATTGCCTTAAATAGGGTTTTTTTGTCCCCTTAGCACATTCCACAGACATTAGTCATGGTCAGAGGTAAAGGAAAAGGTTTCCACAGAATGCATCACATCAAAGGCCTTTTGTTTACATGGCCCATATACCTGCGCTCAGACCATAACCCTCCATTCCCTTCCCATCCATATAACTATCCAATTTATTTTTAAATGATAAAAACGAACCTGCCTCCACCACCTTCACTGGAAGCTCATTCCACACAGCTACCACTCTCTGAGTAAAGAAGTTCCCCCTCATGTTACCCCTAAACTTCAGTCCCTTAATTCTCATGTCATGTCCCCTTGTTTGAATCTTCCCTACTCTCAGTGGGAAAAGCTTTTCCACGTCAACTCTGTCTATCCCTCTCATCATTTTTAAAAAACCTCTATCAAGTCCCCCCTTAACCCTCTGCGCTCCAAAGAATAAAGCCCTAACTTGTTCAACCTTTCTCTGTAACTTAGTTGCTGAAACCCAGGCAACATTCTAGTAAATCTCCTCTGTACTCTCTCTATTTTGTTGACATCATTCCTATAATTAGGCGACCAAAATTGTACACCATACTCCAGAATTGGCCTCACCAATGCCTTGTACAATTTTAACATTACATCCCAACTTCTATACTCAATGCTCTGATTTATAAAGGCCAGCACACCAAAAGCTTTCTTTACCACCCTATCTACATGAGATTCCACTTTCAGGGAACTGTGCACAGTTATTCCCAGATCCCTCTGTTCACCTACATTCTTCAATTCCCTACCATTTACCATGTACGTCCTATTTTGATTTGTCCTGCTAAGATGTAGCACCTCACACTTATGAGCATTAAACTCCATCTGCCATCTTTCAGCCCACTCTTCCAACTGGCATAAATCTCTCTGTAGACTTTGAAACTCTACTTCATTACCCACAACCCCACCTATCTTAGTATCATCTGCATACTTACTAAATTAACCTACATACCTGTACGTCTTTGGAGTGTGGGAGGAAGAAAATGCACGAGGAGAACGTACAAACTCCGTCCAAACAGCAGCCCCCGTAGTCGGGATCGAACCCGTGTCTCCGGCGCTGCAAACACTGTAAGGCAGCAACTCTACCGCTGTGCCACCGCGGCTGCTCTTTGACTTGGAGCATTGTGAGCAGTTTTGGGCCCCATATCTGAGGAAGGATGTGTTGGCATTGGAGAGGGTCCAGAGGAGGTTTTCGAAAATGATCCCAGGAATGAGTGGGTTAACATATGATGAGCATTTGTCGGCAAAAGGCCTGTACTCGCTGGAGTTTAGAAGGACAAGGGGGGACCTCATTGAAATGTATTGAATAGCGAAAGGCCTGGATGGAGTGAATGTGGAGAGGATGTTTCCACCAGTGAAAGAGTTTAGAACCAGAGGGCGTAACCTCAGAATGAAAGGACTTTAGTAAGAAGATGTGGAGGAATTTCTTTAGCGAGAGAATTTGAATTGACAATAAAGTTTAGGCACTGGAGGCCAAGTCATTGGGTAGTTTTAAGGTAGATATTAAAACATTCTTGATTCATAGTGGTGTCAGGGGTTATAGGGAAAAGGCAGGAGAATGGGGTTAGGAGGGAAAGATAGATCTGTCATGATAGAATGGTGGAGTAGGCTCGATGGGCCAAATGGCCTAATTCTGCTCGCATGACTTATTGAGGCCATGTACATTTAAACCTGGGCATTTGTTAATACTGACATTATGATTCCCACAGCTTGGACTGCCTTCCCCTCTACTCACTGGGACTACAACATCAGGTACATTGGAACATCACCATCTATTCGTTCCACTCCAGTTCACGAAGTCCCAATGTTGGTCCACGTCGATATACCTTCAGCACAGCTGGAAGAAGGCACTGGGACTGGAAGGCACAGCTTCACCTTGTGCAGCAGTTCAAGATATGGCAGAGTAATATAGGAGCGACTATCCTCTCACCAATAAATTTGAATAATAAAAATTATAATAAAAATCCAATTATACATAACACAATTAGAACATGGAAACAAATAAAACAGAATTTATAACTAAGAAACCTATCTCTTTTAATACCAATAGTCAATAATCCATCGTTTAAACCATCAATCATTGACAAATCATTTATACAATGGGAAAGAATGGGAATCAAAACGCTCGAAGATCTGTATGAATTGGGGAAATTACTATCATTTCAACAACTACAACTGAAATATAATTTGAAAAATAACCAATATTTTAAATATCTTCAAATTCGTGATTATCTGAAAAAACACACAAAAGACTATCGTAATATGCCTTCCGACTTATTGGATGAAGCAATGAAGACCAAGGCGGAATCAGCTAATTTAATATCGTACCTATATAATATCATTTTAAACATAGAAATACCCACAACAGATGGAATTAGAAGAGATTGGGAACAAGAATTAGCTATAAAAATCTCAAAAGAGACCTGGGATAATCATTTACTACAGGTGCATAAATGTTCGATCAACGTACGACATACCTCTCCTGAGGTAGTCCAGAAAATGAGATTGTTTTCACCGGCAAGACACACTTTGAGGGATGTCCCGGGAGTAAGATATGGAATTTACTTTCCCGGAAAAATGAAGGTATCTTATAACGGCGTTGAACGCTCGTTTGCAGAGCCCGGAAAAGCTTTAAAGTATGCAGAGGACATCGTTAAGAAAACATCGGGGCAAGCTGCCGACAAAGAAGAAGATTGAACTTTTTACAGAGCTTTGAACTGATTAAAATGGCCAAGCTAACCAGACAATTAAAAAGCTTATCTCGTTGGAATGTGTTATTCAGAGAGCTTGGTTATATTCAACCTTGGATGAAAAGCTCAAAGTTTAACCCCTTGGCACCTGCCTGTACGGTAGTTAACCCTTTGGTACCGGCCTGTATGATGTATGGTAGTTATAGAATGGGATATTATGTAAGAATCCTGGGGGGATATATATTGGAACGTTTAGATTAGATTAAGATTGGATAATTGGAAGGACATATATACTTATATAATCGTGTATATGTTATGTTCTATATTTGTTTTGGGTTTTTTTTTACTCCTTATGTCTCTTCCTGGTAACTTTTTTTTTATTTTTTATTTTGTCTTTCGACTGGTTTGATAAACTCATATAAGAAAAGACAAAATATGAAACGGTATGTAACTTTTTATGAGGATTCACCAAGGGGGAGGAGCTCAATGTATAACAACATCACGGAGGTCGATACATTTTTTGCCATCATTGATGGCTATTCGTCCTTAAGGTATCTTCCCTTAGATACCTTAATAGCACCTTTTTTTTTAAAGCACAATCAAGATTTTTATCTGTTTAATTTTTTTGAAAGTAATTGTATATCACATTCTTTTTTTCTTTTTCTAAGGCACTTTACAAGAAGGAGATGCAATATAAATCTAATAAACCGGGATGACCACCCAAGTCCTAAAATTCTGAGGTATTTGGTTGCACCATATGATTCAGGAATATTACCCTGATTACAATGCAAGACGATAGACAAATAAAGAATGGAGGAATTACATTTTGTAGTTGGAATATAAGGGGTGCCAACGAACCAATTAAGAGGGGTAAAATTTTTGCCCAACTAAAATCGTTGAAAAGCGACATAATGTTTTTGCAGGAGACCCACATGAAACAACAAACACAAATAAGATTAAAGGCGAATTGGATAGGCCAAACATACTACTCCTCATTTACTTCTAAATCTAGGGGTACAGCTATTCTTATTAGGAAAGGTATTCCTTTTAAATTAAAGAATACTATATCAGATAAAGAGGGAAGGTATATTATAGTCTCGGGTGAAATTTATGCAACCCCACTAACTTTGATAAATATTTATGCTCCGAATTTTGACAACCCCCAATTTTTTGATAAAATTATTGATATAATATCAGAGTTTAATTACCAAAATGTGATAATAGGGGGGGACTTTAACTGTGTTTTAGATTCATATCTAGATAAATCATCAAAACAAAAGAAGAGTAATTTAAAATCTAAAACTAGCGAACTTCTAAATACATATATAAAAAATACTAATATAATAGATGTATGGAGATCTGCTAATCCAGTTGGAAGGGAATACTCGTTTTACTCTCCGGTGCATAAAACTTATTCAAGAATTGATTATTTTTTAGTGGACATGAAATTAATGCCTTATACAAACAACCCAACATACCACATTAGTGGTATCTCAGATCACTCTCCGTTGACATTCTCAGTAAAATTTGAGAGAATGCCGGGTAAAAAAATTTTTTGGAGGTTTAATACACATATTTTAAATGACGTGCAAGGCTATCAATATTTAAAACAACAAATGAAACTTTTTTTCGATACAAATGATATACCAGGTACTTCGCCTTCTTTATTATGGGAAACTTTTAAGGCATTTATGAGAGGAATTATAATTTCATATCAAAGTTTTCAAAATAAAAAGAATAAGACAGAACAATTGTTGTTAGAACAAGAAATCAGACAGTTAGAGTTGGATAATGCCAAAGATTCCACGACAGATAAACACAATAAGATAGTATTACTGAAATTTAAACTTAATCGAATTTTATCGGCAAGAGTAATAAGACTATTCCAAATTACAAAACAGGAACATTTTGAGTTTGGTGGCAAGCCACATAAACTTTTAGCTCGCCAATTGAAAAAACAAGAAAGGGAAAATACTATAACCAAAATTAAATCAGAGAAAGGCAAATTACTAATACTACCTAAAGATATTAATAATAGATTTGCCCAATTTTACCAAAACTTATATACATCTAAAATTAAAATAGAAGATAGTAAAATAAAAAAATAACTGTAATCTTCCAATACTGGACCCTTTGGAACAAGAGGAACTAGAAGCTCAAATTACAATCAAAGAAATAGGTGAAACAATAAAATCGTTGAAAAATGGTAAGACACCGGGACCAGATGGTTTTAATAATGAATTTTATAAAAAATTTCAGGAGATAACGGCCCCTTATTTATTTAATTTATACTCCCATGCTTTTAAAGAAAACAAACTACCTGAAACACTAACAGAATCAACTATTACGCTTATTCCAAAAAAAGATAAAGATTTAGAAGATCCAGGCTCGTACAGAGCTTATATCACTTTTAAATACAGATCAGAAAATTTTAGCAAAGATTTTAGCAAGTAGATTAAGCAAATATATTAGTAAACTGATAAACCCTGATCAAACGGGGTTTATACCTAAAAGATACTCATTTAATAATCTGAGACGCCTGTTTAATATAATGTACTCGCATAAAGTAGAGGAAGAAGATATATCAATTATTTCTTTGGATGCAGAGAAAGCATTTGATCAGGTAGAGTGGCAATACTTATATAAAGTACTACAAAAATTTAATATGGGAGAGAATTTTATAACATGGGTAAAATTATTATATGATAAACCGATGGCAAGAATTTTAACTAATAACATGTTATCTCAAAAATTTCAACTATCAAGGGGTAATAGGCAGGGATGTGCACTATCACCACTGCTATTTGCCCTTATGAT